>NC_056739.1:548419282-548659282 GCF_019279795.1 Protopterus annectens
TTCCCATTTTCAGGGATGCTACCAAGGAATCCTTCAACAGAGCCACAAGGAACTAATCATCTTAGGAACAGAACATGTGGATAGACTTTTTTTTGCTAGATTTGCCTCTGCTGCCTGCTTATTATTAATCCCCCTATCAGCAGCCAGTTCATTTCACCTACTTGTTCCCTCATCACTAAGGAAAACAATTAGTTGAGAAGGGCCATCAGGGGTAGTCTGTAGTTTTCTGCCCTACATACATATGCATGCTGTGCAAGGGAAGGGGGTGAGCAGTGGGCTGCTGGTCTGGTCGTTCATCACTTCCACAGATAATGTTGGTACATCTGGCAGTCAACCCAGAGGATTAATGTCCATTCTAAGCTGTTTCCTGCAGTTCATAGTACAGTATTTGAGTCCTTCCACCTCCCTCTGCTTCCTGTGTGACCCTGATCAAGTCACTTAGACAGGGCTCCCGGGTTACCTAAGAAAAGGGACACATGCATTCATTGGGCATATCAGGTCAAAAATTGAATTAAATACAACAAAAAAACAAAAATGCTGAAGAAAATAGCCCCGCTCATCATCTCCAACTCATGGTAGCTAGTCTGGCCTTGACCAGAGAAGCTGCACTACCCTAGTGGTCCTAGGTGCACATATCCCTCTCCATCTCCCTCCTGGGAGAAGCAAGTGGGAGGATTCCTTCAATACTTTGCCTCCCTGGTTTTGCTAATTCAGTGCCGGGGCCACTAGTCAAATGCTGATTGACTGAATGAGCCCATGGCCCTCAGATGGGGGCCCATTATGGCTCCTCTCCTGTGCACATGGAGCTAGTCATCACACCACCCTTTTCCTGCAAAGCTTCACTCACCATAATCAGCACTATGGTAAGAATTACAGATAAGGCACGTCCAAACAGTGAGAATTTCTTACTGAGCAAGATGGAAGTATCTTGTGAGGGCTGCAAATGATATGTCAAAGGAATCTGCCATGTCTAGTGATACCATGAAGCATGAGCTCCTGGATCCCACCACCTAGACAAAACTGTACCAGCTATGCTGTTTAAAGTTCAGGATAAAATGTAAATTTTGCACCCCCAAAGTAACCAGGAAAAGGAAGGAGCAGATCCCTTGCAGCCATTCCAAAAATAGGGGGCAATCTCTAAATACCCTTTTTGAGATAGAATATAGGTCTGTCCCAAGTTATGTGTGTGCAGAATATAACAGCTCTAAGATACATCTCACTTTGACAACATCCAGAAATCACTGGTCCTACATGATAGCTCTCCAAGATTGGGTAAATTCTGGGAATGTCCTCAACTCTCTACCAAGGCACATCACAGACTGTAGTTAGTGCGGGAGAAAAAAAAAAAGCCAGCAGAGTCATCCTCCTGGGGAAACCTGTCTGGACACCAGAAGAGGCAAGATCATGTGATACACAAGTGTCTTCATTTGTTAGTAAGTAGGCTGGTTATATTTAGAGAGGAACTGGAGGAAGAGGTGGCCTATGGCATCATACACGTCTTCCACATTGCTATGGGTTTATTTCTTTCTCAGTTATCTACCAGGTGTCAAGAAGTCTGCCCAAAGAGAACTTCCCCTTATGCTGTGCATCAAGAACCAAGTTCCTGATCTCCTTTTTAACAGAGAACAGTCTCCACTGCAATATCCTGTACAAGGGCATGTCTTGCCCCTGCTCCTGCCTGTAACATTATAACAGGCCACATAGAAAGCTGCAGAGGCAGTGTTAACATTTTCCTCTTTCAGCCCAGACTGATAAACTTCATCTAGCTTTTGCAGAGTCATGCACGGGGGGAATATATTTTTAGCGTACTTGTCCAAAGCTTTACTACTGATGCTAGTAAAACGTTCTGGTTTCTGGGATGTCTGCTGGACTAAGAACATAATCTAGGAGTTGACTCTCGTGACTGGTGAATCATTTCATTCCACTGAGCTGTAGGAAATATTAAGGGCATTCCTGAGAATTTAGCAAGCAGAATCGCTGTGCTTCCAGGCTGCACTGACAGCATCCTTAATGACTGATGCCATGAGATGAGGTGAGATGGCCAAGGGCTCCTCTTTCCATGGATCTGCAAAGAAAGGCAAACTGGAATGACTCCATCTATATCTTCAAGGCCTCTCTAAGTAAGGGTGTCCCAGAGATGGGTTAGTGGGACTCTGTCTTTTAACCACTTCAGAGATGTTGCCCTCTGGGTTATCAGAGAAGCCTGAGTGGAAGAGTTTCACCTATCCCAGCAGTAAGCTCATGCAGCTGCAGTCATGCAGTTGGTACATGGAAGAAGTCAGATGACTGGTTTTGGCACCACAGCTTGCTCAGTGCGTAGCATCCTCCTTCATGGTCACGGTCCCACATACTGGTATTCAACCTCACATAAGACAAAAGCTGCTTTGTCTGTTTTAACTCCGAAACACTTGTCATAGGACAACCTGGCATACCCCCCCAACCTGTTCAGCAGACTTTCCTGTGATAGTGTAAGGAGAATTTTTATCCTTGACTATTACTGACCTTGAGTACTGGTGAGTGACTCCAGAGAATACTTCCAAGATCAAGCAAGGCCGATATTATTCTCTGGGCTGATTATCTGGGGGAGTGATGCCGACACACTTATAAGAAGCACCCCGAGGGTGGAAATTCAGAGGTGTGCTTGTCTGCTGAAGAAGAGAAGAGACACTGGCTTGAACCTTCACTAATGAATGATAATTTAGCAACTGTGATGCCCAGAAAGACATGTCATCAATGTGCTTGCCTCCTACAGAGGAAGGCTGAGGCCTTCCTTTCGTGCATCAGTCCTTTTGGCTGGGGCATATGACAGCATGTGGGTCACACCCTCCGAATCCTGCATGACGAAACGCCTCTCAACTGCCACCATCTCCTTAATAGTGAGGCAGTCTGTACTCTTCACCATCTGATGTCTGCAAAAGTCAGGATTACTTTGCTGCATGCTCTATTTCAGAACAATAACAACCTGACAACTTCTCACCACTTTGCATCATGATATAGATAAAAACAGTACAAGTGACAGAAAGTACAGTTGTCTACACTTACCATAAATGTAGATGTTCGAGTGTATTCACTGTTGCAGCATCACCCGTGGATTATCCCTGCTGTGGTAGCCCTCCGGCCGGCCCGAATAACAGAGTCAATGTTTTTCTGCATTGGCTGCTGTCGCCTACAGTCTGACGTCAGGTCGTCAGTGCTATAAAGCAAGGCAGCCAACGCCATTACATCAGTTTTCCTTGCCCTAAATCATCAGAAGTACAAGGAAATATGGTAAAGTGGTCCTGGAGGCTAAAAGCCACCATGGGAAGCTTATGTCCCCCTAGGGAAAGAGGATATAAGGGGTAAGGAGGGAGCGAAACTAGGACTGCAACAGTGAATACACTCGAACATCTACATTTATGGTAAGTGTACACAACTGTACTATGTTCGTCATGCTTCACTGTTGCAGTCATCACCTGTGGGAGGATTCCCAAAGCTGAGGAGAGAGGTGGAAGGATAGGTTAGAGCCCTAGGCATGGGTCAGCATGCCCTGCAGAACTGCAGAGGCAAACCCTGCCCTATTCTTGGAGAAAAGAGGTATGTGGTAATGCTTAGTAAAGGTATGGACAGAGGTCCAGGTGGCAGCTTCCAAGGTGTCTCTGGTGGGGACTCCTCTGAGGAATGCTGTGGAAGTGTAGGCTGCCCTAGTAGAATGGGTACGGATAGACTTAGGGGAGTGATTTGCCATGTAGTCTGTAGCAGAAATGGATACAGTGTGATATCCATTTGGAAATGGTTTGCTTGAAATGGGCTTCCCCTCTGACCCTGGGGCAAAGTTGACAAGGAGTTGGTCTGTTTTTCTGAAGGGTTTAGTATGGTTCAGGTAGTATTTGAGTTGTCTGTGCACGTCTAGTGAGTGCAGAATTATTTCCCTCTTGTTTTGAGGGTTGGGAAAGAAGGTGGGTAGATGTATGGCCTGGTTGAGGGTCACATCAGATACCACCTTGGGCATAAAGGAGGGGTTAGTCCTCAGGGAGGACCTGTCTACATGGAAAATGATGAAGGGCTCAACGGCCATGAGTGCCTGAAGTTCTGAAACCCTTCTGGCTGAGGTGATAGCTAGTAGGAAAGCAGTCTTCCAGGAGAGGTATTAAAGTTTTTCTGAAGCAGCAGGTTCGAATGGAGATCAGGTTAGTTTTATTTAAAGACATAATTCAGGTCCCAGGCTGGCGTGGGTGGCCTTCTGGGGGGGTCTGATATTAGAAGCCCCTCTGAGGAACTGTTTAATCATAGGATGTGAGAAGAGGGGCTGTTCTGAATCGAAATGAGCTGAAATGGCTGAGGCATGGATTTTAACAGAAGAGAAGGAGAGGCCACTATTAAGTAACTCAGCTAGATGGTCCAAGATAAGAGGGATGGAAGGTTGTGAGGTACTGGCCCCTCTGGTCTGGCTCCAGGAGTAGAATCTTTTCCATTTCCCTGCATAGGATTTTCTAGTGCTGAGCGTTCTGGCCTCTGTGATAATGTCTAAGACCCGTTTGCTTAACAGGGACCCCTCGTTTGCTTTTAAAGTATTAGCCATGCTGACAGATTGAGAGTCTGCAAGTCTGGGTACAGTATCCCCCCCCCCACCTGGGTCAAGTGGTCTGAGATCAGGGGAAGCTGCCTGGGGGGCTGTAATGTCAGGCTGCGCAGTAAGGGGTACCAATGCTATCTGGGTCAATCTGGAGCAATGAGGAAGGCCTTTGGTCTCTTATTTTGATCAGTGCCTTGGGAATAAAAGTCAGAAGAGGGAATGTGTAAACAAAGAGTTCCAGGAGAAGGTTAAGGCATCCACCTTCCATGCCAGGTGGTGATACTCCCTGGTACAGAATTTTTCCAGCTGGTGGTTGAGGTGCGAAGCAAAGAGACCCACCTCCGGAGTTCCCCACACCTAAGTGACTTGCAGAAAGACTTTCCTGTGGAGCTGCCATTCGTGAGGGTCCAGTAAGTAGGTGGTCTGCCAGGGTGTTGTTGACCCCTGGTAGGTATTGGGCAATAAGGTGTAGACCCATGGAGGCAGCTGTCAGCCAGCGGTTCATAGCTAGCCTGCACAGAGGGTAAGACTGGGTCCCTCACTGCTTGCAGATATACCACATTACTGTGGTGCTGTCTGTTTTGATAAGGAGAACCCCTGGCCTGAGATGGGGTTTGAAGAATGTCAGAACCTTTTGCACTGCCATCATTTCTTTCTGACTGATATGTAAGGGAAGGTGCTGGGCATCCCAAAGACCTTGGGTGCACCTGCCTGCTAGGTGAGCACCCCAAGCAATATCTGAGGTGTTGGTGGTGATGGTCTGGCCGGAAGGGAGGAGGATGAAGGGAAGACCCTTGTTCTTGGCACAGGCCCCTGCCGACCAGAGAAACTCGGCCCTTATATAGGGGGGATCAGCGGAAGAGAGGTCTCTAGAGGCTGAGGGTGCTGACACCAAAGGTTCTTTAGATACCACTGAAATTTCCTTATGTGAAGCCTGGCCAGAGGAATTAGAAGGATGCAAGATAACATGTACCCCAAGGCTTGCAGGAACTTCCTCACAGTGAGGTGACTTCTGGAAGCCAGCTGGATGAAGTAGACAGGAAGGAAGCTCTGCTTTTCTGGGGAAAGGAAGGCCATTTGGTATGCTGTGTCCAGCAGTGCTCCAAAAGAAAATGATCTTCCTGAAGGGTCTTTGCTTTGATTTCTTCTCGTTGATGGTGCACTGTAGGGAAGTTAGGAGGGTTTTGACAAAGAAGGCCCTGGAGCAGCTATTCTTTGCACTCTGCCCGAATGAAGCAGTCGTCCAGATAAGGGAAAAATCTGTATATTTCTCTGTCTGCAAAATGCTGTGGCCAGGGCTAAGCATTTGGGGAATACTCTGAGTGCAGTAGATAAGTCAAAGGGTACCAGAGAACTGAAAGTGTTGTGAGCCTGCTCTGAAGTGCAGGAATTTCCTGCAGGATTCCCTTATGGGAATGTGGAGGTAGGCATCTTTTAGGTCTAGGGTCACTAGCCAGGCATTTTTTGTCAGCATAGGTAGCAGCTGCTGCAAAGTTAGCATTCTGAATTTGGAGACCATCAGGGAGGTGTTCTCAGAATGGTCAGATCTAGGATCAGGTGCCAAGTGCCCTCTTTTCTGGGAACAAGGAATAGTCTGGAATAAAAGCCTTTGAATGTTTGATCTGAGGGGACAGGTTCTACTGCCCCCTGGGATATGAGAGTTTGTACCTGCTTCAACGCCTCTGCCCACTGGTTTGGAGGCAAGTCTGGGTATCCTTTTGAAATTGGGAGTTCACTGAAAGAGAATTTGGATCACCGAAAAATTATTTTTAAGACCCATTGGTCCTTTGTTACAGAAAGCCAATTTTCTTTGCAGAGGGAGAGCCTTCCTCCTAGCTTTTTGGTGAGTGAAAGGCAGGCAAAGGGGGGAAGAGGGAGTCATTGAGAGTTTTTGCCATAGAAGGGTGGCTTAGAACTCACTGCCTTTGGGGTGGAAGTGGTCCACTGTTTTGTTCTCTGCTGCCCCTGGGATAGGGGCCTGGGTAGTCTGTCCCTGCGGGGCTTACCTTGGCTCTGTCTGCTAGGTGCAGGGAAGGACCAGCGCTTAGAGGGAAAGTTCCTGCTAAACCTGGGAGGTTGAATCTGAAAGAAATCTTTTACTGTTTGCATAGATTTTGCTTTGTCTTCCATCTTCTTAAGCACTTCTTCAGCTTTTACTCCAAACAAGCGGTCCTTATCCAGGGGTGCATCAATTAGTTTAGACTTGACATGGTCAGGGAGAGGTTGTTCCTTCAACCATGCATATCTCCTAATGACAGATCCTGACACTGCTGCCTTGCTTGAGGCTTCTAGAGCATCATATCCACAGTGTAATGAGTGTTTGGCCACTTCACAAGTAGAGTGCAGTAAATCTGCTATCTCTTTCGAATTGGCACAGTCAGGAAAGGTTGAAATCTTTTGCTTTAATAGTTCCAAAGTGTGATGTTGATATTTTAACATATGGAACTGACAGCTGAGAGCTCTGATAGCTAAGATTGCAGAGGTGTATACTTTTTAACCTCATCTGTCCAGAGCTCTGGGATCCTTGTCAGAAGGAACACGATTCTTGGCAGAACTAGTCCTAGCTTCTTTTGGTCCCTGTGTAATGACCTCTGGGTCTGCAGCAGGATTTCTGTACAGGTATTTGTGAGAATCCAGTACTCTGTAATACCTGTCAGGTCTATTGGGAGCAGGTGGGAGGGCATCGGGGGCTAAGCTGGATTCAAGAAAAACATCATCCACCACTTCTAAAATAGGAGGGATGGTCAAGGGTCTGTGATGGGGCAGGTCCAGAAACTCTCAGTCTTTTCTTAGACTGGGGTAAATCCTTAGATTCCCATTGGAAATGTTCCCTGAGGGTGTGAAGGGTTTCCTCAAAGGAAAGGTCTTTTGGTGGGGAGGCAGAAAGAATGGATTCCCCCTGCATCTGAATCTGCATAACCAGTCAGAGGTTGTGGTTCTTCTTCAAAATCTGAATAATCAAGATTCCTCAGAATTCTGTTCTGTCATAATTTCTGGGGAAGGGTGTCTTTTCCTTTTAGAAGTTGTGGCCTGACTACCCTGACAAGGGAAATAAGATCCTCCACCATTTTAAGCATTTGGGCTTGGGGTGGTGGAGCAGGAGCAAGATGGTGGCTAGAGGCAGATTTTCTAGAAGCTGCCTGGCTTCTAGCCCTAAGAGTATCCATCGGTCTGAGAGAAACTGTAGTCGGATGAGAAGACGTTGTTTTTTTTGTCTAGATTCGGTAATACGAAAGGCCTCCTTGGAAGCCATGCCTGTGTCTCAGCTCCGGACCCAACTGAGGCAGAGACAGCCAAAAGTTTGGAAGAGGAAGATTTCTGTGGCATACCGGACTCTGAAAGGGTCAGGGTAGAGGCCTGTGTAGATATCGTATTGGGCATCAGGGGCTGTGAAAGCACCTCACTGAATTCCAGAGAACTGACAACCTGCTTAGCGGTAGAGTCGTCAGAGGGGATAGCCTTGTGTGGTTTGTCTCTATCTCTGCGTTTTTTTGGAATGTCCATAGATTGTTGGCTTATGGACACCATTTTGGAATGTGAAGACAGAAGACGAAAATACCTGTCTACAATAAGAGCTCTACGGCGAATGGTTCTTGGTTTAAAAAGAGCACAGAACCGGCAACAGGGGACATCGTGGTCTGGGCCTAAACAAGTGACACAGTATGAATAGAAGTCTCTGTGTGGGATCTGCTTTCCACAGGCTAGACAATTGCTAACTTTTTTGGACATCGGTTAGTGCAAGAAAAAAGGATCCCCAACAGGGTACTTAGCCTTAGAAGTTTTCAGCTGAAATTTAAACTCTGGTAGCGACCGACCGGCACACTTGCGAACTGCTTCTGCTACGGCCTCCACGGCAAGAAAGACTGATGTAATGGCGTTGGCTGCCTTGCTTTATAGCACGGACGACCTGACATCAGACTGCAAGCGACAGCAGCCGACGCAGAAAAACATTGACTCTGGCATTCGGGCCGGCCAAGGGCTATCACAGCAGGGATAACCCACAGGTGATGACTGCAACAGTGAAACACGAAGAACATCTACCAGGCTCAGAGGCTGTGCACGCAAGGCTGAGCATGCCATCACAGTATGAACATATGTGGAAGATGGCTTATGTAAAGAGTGAAACTGAAAGAGTTCCAGATATTGGTACATCCCTTTAAAGTGTAGAGGTCATACTTTTTAAGTATGCACTTGTTGGGGTGACTAGCTTTTCAAGTCTTGATCATACACAGTTTATTGAATTTTAGCTATAAACTTCCAAACCTCTTTCTCATTACAGCCATATTGAGTTTAGATAAAAGGTATTACTGCCATTGGTCCTCCTCTGAAATTCTACCTTTAAAACTATCCCCCAGCACAAATGTTATCAATTTTGTCATAAAATACGCAAATGGTATATGGCTGTCCACAGCAGCATATCTAAGCTTCAGCATTTCTGGTGGGAGTTTATAGGAATTTCTGCAGACGTCATACATTCGCATATCTGTTATACAGTGCTACCTTCTGTTCATTCAGGAGGCACAGGGATAACACCTTAAAGATAAAAGTTCAGAGCAATGAAGGAATGTAACAAAAACATTCTACTTTCCTGATCACATCTTCATGCTTGCTAGTTTTCTGCCAAGCTGTTGTTTTGTAAATTATTTTATAAATTGTAGTCCCTTGACCTTTTTACACATTTCTGGGGGGAGTGGGATACGAAACTTCTGAACAGTGACAGAAAGCTTAGCTGCTTTGTGATGCAACTGAAAGGCATTATCAAAGTGATCCAAACGTCCCTTTAGGAGACATCTTAAAGTGTTCACAGGACCTTAAAATTTTAGGGGAAAGGCTGATGAAAAGGGTTTAGTTTAACAAAAGAGTAGTGATCACAATCACAAGGATGTGATAGGGAAAATGGTAAAGTGTTTTTGTTACATTGCTTTGCTCTGAAGCTGATCAATAACTATCAGGCAGGCAACCAAAGTCTGACTAGTGACTAGGGTGTCTACTGGAATTGGCGTAGGGGAGGCCAGTATCTCATGTCTTGCTAAAATCTAAACTCCCAGGGCAAATTACAATTAGGGAAAGACCCTGTCTGAGTTTGCAGATATTCTCAGGAACAGTTGTGTCCTTGTGTAGCACATCATCTTTTTCTGCTTTGGAATCTGCCTCGAAGTAACATAATGCAAAGTCATTCTACACATAGCAGAAGTCTGGTGCTTGGCCAACCATACATGAGCAAAAAAATAAATAAATAAAACTATATATTAATAATTTAATCTATGAAAAACAGTTTAGTATCAAAAGAAGAAGCACCTTCAAATTACAACAGTAAAAACACTCAAACTAAAAATAACTTGCCAACCTATCATTCATTTAGCCACATGTACTTTACACATCTAGCTTAAAGGTAACTACAGAAAATGAGGGAATTTTTATTTAAAGCGTTTTTATGACTTCTACGACTTGGGGTTACTGTTCCAAGTCCTAAGTAAAAAAAAATAAAATAAAAAAGTGCCTGTACAAGCACATTTTATTCAAGCTTATAACATACCCCTGCCTAAATCAGTCTTAATTTGTTGACATGACAACAGTGACCACCCTTCGCTCATCTAATAACAACAATGCGCTCCTTAAACTTCATAGCCATATCATCATGGTTACAACTGCTCTCACGTACTGCTTCATTCAAGATGGTGCTTGCCTAAGCTGTGGTATTGCATAAACCTAAGGGACTCTACTCAATATGCAGCATACTATTACACTCATATCTGTAAGGCTAACAGCATCCGCTTTCATCCTATTTGCTCAATGAATGTAGTGTTTAATGAAACCTGTGCTGGCCAACATTGTTTGGCAGTATTGTGCTAGGTCTCAGCTTTTCAGTGTGTCACACAGTTCAAACCTGCTTCATTTTGACTATGAATTTTACCATATATCTCCTGTTTCCTTTTAATAATTCTTTAGCACCACTTGGCTCTACTTTAACTCTACTCTGACCTTGGAATAGAATTGAATCAGGAGTTCACTGCCCAAGCAGCATACAGCTATGAAGACATTTATTTTTACTGCACTTGAATTCTAGCACCTTCTGCCCTGCACTGTGTGCTACTTGGGTACGAATCCCAGGCCCTGACGAAGCTGTAATACTTCAGAGCTCAGAATATAATGTACTACTATTACCTAACTTATTATTATAATCTAGTTTAACCAGATTCCCTTGATTCTACTCTGTTGAAAATGATGATCTTCTGGGTTAAGATGGATAGGAGATTGTATTCTAAAGGAGATGTTAATCATATTCTAAGTATTATTTCTGAAGAAATGTATCACCTAGGGAATTTAATATCATTCGAATGATTTATAAATCCATAACAACTTCCACTTTGGAGTATGGTGCTAGTTTTTGTACACATTCAAGAGACATTACATAATTCTTAAAGAAAGCTGAAGGGACTAAAGATCTGTCATTTGAAGAGATGTTAAAAAAAACTGAATTCAGTATTTTAGACTAGGGAGATCTAATTTAGATATATGAATATCAGAGAAGTGACTCTTGGCATGTCCTAATGGACATCTCATTTCAGCAGCATACCACAATGACTAGAAATCACATTTTTTTTTTTAAATTTCACTAATAACTGAACAACAAGTTAGGAAGAGATATTTTCCCCATTTTAGAGCAGTTCAAATATGGAACATATTGCCACCTGAAACAGGCAGAAACAAACTAATTTAAAAGGAAGATGAATGAGTGGTGGGCAGAAAGGGCATTTTGGGCTATACAAACATGGACCGCTGGTAGAGGCATTTTTTTCAGGTCTTTTAGCCCTTCCGTAACATAACTATTGAACGTACAAAACAAGGTTGGTCACGTACTCTAAACTAAGGTGTATTCCAGCATCTAATTTACAAAGTTTGTCACTTTGAAACGGTCATAATCATTGTATTTATTTAGAACTGTTTGTGGATTTCCCTACATTCCACTACTATTTGTGTCATTGCTGTGTCTTTTTATATAGATTTATATAGAGGGGTAGGACTTTGGAGGTTTTCTTACCAAGTCCGTTTGTTAAGTGGGTAAAGTTCAGTACTACTACATCCAATTTTCAGAACATAATGAACATAACCTTTCTTTTACTTTCACAAAATTCTCTAGTTTTGTTAAGTTTTTAAGGGCCTAGCTGTTCCATAAATATAATTGCAGTAATATTAACGGAACTACAACACAGACACAATGAATCAGAACACTGTCTACATTAACATACCTAAGTTATACACTTTTGCATTAATACACTGAACACACACCTTTCATATTTGAATAAATCATATTTTCCTAGTAAATCCTTACCTTATACAAACAGGTAGTTACGGTTTTAACTAAAAAGTCCTGTAACCGTTCATCTTATCAGCATACAGTACAAGGCAGATGATTTAATACATAGTACAGTGATTGAAGCCGCGGTGGTGCAGCGGTAGCGTTGTTGCCTCACAGCAAGAGGTTCTCCAGTTCAATTCTCGGCTGGAGCACCTTCTGTGTGGAGTCTGCATGTCCTCCCCGCGGTTGAGTGGCATTCGAAAGACATGCATAGAATGGGCGTGCCTTCACTGAAGGTCGAGCGTCGAGCTAACACCTTGGCACCCATAAAAAAAATCTACTGCCAATCATTAGCGGGTTCCACTGTGGTGACCTCTAACCAGGAAAAGCCGAAAAATGATCAACAACAACTTATTAGACAATGATTCACGTACTCCAACAGTGCCAAGGAATGAGCCTGAGAAGTGCTATCAAATTTTATTAAACCAAGTTAAGCGCTTTCATTCCATATAGTTAGGAACTTCAGAATTAGAAACATTAAAATTCTCCATTAAAACACACCACACAATGCATCACATGCATATTCAGAGCCAATAGCTAACAGTTGCCAATAAATTATTGGCCAATCACAGTTCACACCTCAAAATGCTTTAAATTTAATATAGAATTGACACTGAATCATTAGGACCCAGACAGTTAGCAGTGTTGAGTTCAAGTTGCCATCTCAATTCATTTCTATTAAGGTGTTCATCCATAACAAAATATCTAGCATCTTTTAAAACTTGATCAGGTACTACAAAGTAAAAACAGTGATTATAAAACGCTTGGCTGTGCCTGTATAACACATTAACTGTCTGCAAAGGGCATTCCTTACTTTCACAAGGGGCGATGCCTCCAAGAAGCCCTGCTCCACCTCTTGGAAACACAATCTCTGATCTTTGCAATTTCCACCAGGGAGATCACAAAGCCATGTGTGCCTCTGGATGCACTCAACCCCATACTCTAACTAGGAGAGGCAAGTGGGCCACACCAGACGCTTCAGTGCTGGCACAGCTAACTGAACTTTAGACACCTGGGTCACTGTTAGGGCTCCATCCTTCTATACCATGGAGTCAGAGATGGTGTGGTTTGTCTTTGGTTAAGAGGTACCCAACAGGAAAGTCAGTGTAAAAGGACAGAATTCTTTTTTGATGTTGTTGTTGTTTACTTTCTCAGACATGACAGATTTTCTAGGGGGATGTTTTTCACATTTCAAAATCAGTACTGCAGTGATAGATGCTCAGGGTAAATATCTCAGTCTTTGTAATAAAAATCAAAAAGTCAAAATTTCTTTCTTTGTACAAGAAAATTACCTAAACTTATCTTTTTTGGCAAGACACTTTTAGCAATCTAAAACAGCTACAATGCACTATTATAAATTAGCTTTGTAAGAATTCTTTTGGAAAAACATGCTCCCAGACTGACCTACAGATCTCAGAATTTTCTGGCCATTCAAAATTTGTAAACGCAGGATGCCTCTGGCAGCTGCTTGCACACAATTGTTATGATAAAAGCAGGCAGTAAACTTAAATGGGCAGCTTAACCAAGTCTATTCCAGTTTAATGGCTTATTAGGTGCACTTTTTAAATCAAAGTGAGTTTTCAGAGAATAGTGGTATACTTTTGTTAATGTTGAGTGCGATTTCTGGGTGAGGGCTTTTTGTTTTGTTTAGCAAATGATCCTTAATGACTGCTTTATAAAAAGGCCTTAAGCTGATAATTTTTTTAATCTGGCCCTGGGTCTTCTCCACTAGGTCACACCAAAAATGAGTCATATGCATTATAGGTTCATAAGTAGGTACTAGGCTATCTGCCCGAGGGCATTTATAAGTCTAGCCAGAGTGTGTCAGCTTTTGCCGCCACACTGATTAATTAACTGAGCCTCTGTCAAGAAGAGCCAATGAAGTGATCCCAGGGGTGTATTTTCTGTTACCCATCCACTCGTCAAGGTTTCTCTTGAAGAGTGTTAGTGAAAGGCTTTGCCTAATGTAGTTAGGAATTTTGTTTCAACGCATGGGGAGTCTCTGTGACAGGAATCTATCCCTCTAGCATGTTCTCTTCATTGTTGTGGCGAGGTTTAGCTCACTAGAGCGAGTGGCTCGCAGTGACTTGAATTTCTTTAGGTGGAGCATGTCCATTAATTCTGAGTTGGACATGGCTTTGTAAGTCAGGCAGAGATCACTTGTGAGTAAGCGATATACCACTGAGTACAGCCAGAGCTTTTCCAGTCGGGCTGCATAGGAAATATGTTTGAGGCCAGTAATCTTCTTGGGGAGGTACTTTTGTGGTCTTTCCAGCTGCTGGAAGTGTCTTGTGAGGTACATTCCAAATGGGGCATTGTACTCTATATGATGGGTCTGATGAGTGAAGAGTAGAGGGGCACTATAACCTCTTTATTTCTAGATGCAAACACTTTAGTAATTAGATGGGCTACATAGAAGGATTTCCTAACTATTTTGGCAATACGATTGTCAAAGGAGATTACTATCTACCTGGGTCTCCAGATCTCTTCTTACCTTTTCTGTATTAAGGGGCTGCCACCTATGTGGCAATTCATGGGCGTTTTGTTTTTCCCAAACGGGATGACTATGCATTTTTTGGCATTTAGCTTGAGACCATGACTTTGACACCAGGTGTCTGTCTCAGTAAGGCCCTTTTGGAGAATGTCTGTATCAGCCGGAGAGTCAATTATGGCTCCCAGTTTGCAGGCATCGGCGAACTTGATTAGCCATAGTCCTCCTGTGTTTGCCTATACTTCTGAGAAGTATATGCCGAAAAGTAGGGGTTTCCCAGGACTGAACCTAGTGGGACACCACTTGTAACTGGTTTAGAGTCGGACCTGGAACCTGCGATTCTTACCGTGTGAGTTCTGTCTGTAAGCTAATTGGCAACCCATCTCGTGACGTAGGGGTTTATGTTCAGGCTGGTGAGTTTTTCTATAACTGCCGAGTGGGGAATGGTGTCAAAAGCCTTGGCGAGGACAAGGTAGGCTGTGTGAACCACCTTCCCCTCATCTATGGCTTTGGTGACTGTCTCGAAGAAGTAACCAGGTTTAGTAGGCATGATCAGCCCTTAACAAAGCCGAACTGGGTCAGGTCAAGTGATTGGAGGTTCCCAATGTCTTTGTTAAGGAGTTCCATGATAATGTGCTCCATAGCCTTGCAGACCAGGCTAGTCAGGCTTATGGGGCGATAGTTACCCGGGTCAGTTGTGGCCCCTCTTTTGTGGAGCGGAATAACCGTTGCTGTGCGCCATTCTATGGGCACCTAGCCTGTGGAGAGGCTGACGGTGAACAGCGTGTTTAGGTGGGGGGTTAGTTTGTTCTGTAGTTCGTGCAAAACGCACCCTGGGACACCATCTGGCCCTACTGATGCTGTGCTTTTGAAAGGGCTGTTTTCACCTATGCATCTGTGATTTCCAGGACACTACACTTTTCCGGTATTGTTGTGGGCCCTTTTGTGGGTGAGAGGGGGGTGAAGTTTGCAATGAATCTATCTGCCAGGATGTTGGCAACATCAGTAGGCTCAGTATATTTTGTGCTATTTTGCACTAGCTCAGAGCATATCTACGAGTTGCCACTTAGATTCTTGACATAGCTAAAGAAGGCTTTGTGGTTATCTTTCAAATGCTTGGCTATTTTTCTTTCAAAGTTAGCCTTAGATGATTTTATGAGGGACCTTAGTTTCTTACTGATACTGATCAGGGATGTCTTTCCTTCTTGGGATTTGCTTTTTTTCTGAACTAGTTTCCTCCTTCTATTGTACAGCCTGTCTATGGCAGGGGTCCACCAGACTAGTTTCCTTCTCTTACGGGAGTGAGTCTTGGTTTTGCTAGGATGGCATGATCCATGCATCCTTGTAGGTGCTCATAGAGTGCATTTGTAAAGGTTCCTGCATCTTGGACACTGTTATCCTTTAGCGTGGGGGCTGTGAAACTTACCACCTCTGTCTTAAGTAAGGTGAAGTTTGTTATAGAAAAGTTTTTCACTGTGGTTTCCTTGGTTGGGGGTCAGAGTGTGGTGCGGACATCCAGACTGATTAGGTCATGGTCTGATCTAACCAGTGACGGGTTGACCTCCGGTGCGGAACACCTGTCGCCCATGTTGGTGATGACCAAGTCCAATATGTTTTCACCTCTGGTAGGGGAGTTTACCAGCTGATCCAGGGCATTTGAGTTGATAAATTCCAGGAAGCGCTGGACCTGGGAGTTTGTACTTGAGTAGTTTTCCCAGTTAATGGTAGGGTAATTGAAATCGCCCAATATCAGGAGTTGGGTAGGACCTTCATGTTTTCCAGTGTCAACAGAAAGGCGGAGTGGTGGTCCTGGGTCATGGAGGGTGAGCTGTAGCAGGCCACAATTTGCTTTGCAGATTTGCCCAATGTTAGTTGTACATGGATGATCTCAGAGGTATCATGCTGCGCCACTAACCTGGAGGTGTAGGTATCCTTGAAGAATATGGATACACCCCCTCCTTTTGTGTTTCGGTCCATGTTCTGTGGCCGAAATGTGTTATGAGTTGTAGCCTGGTAGTGCTGGAGTGCTCTGTGGAGCCTTGAACCAGGTTTCAGTTACATCACAGATGTCGACGTTCTCCATACTGAGGAGTGCTTTGAGTGCATGTATTTTGAGATTTAAACTCCTGGCATTGAGTAGCATAACCCTCATTTTTTTATTTGTGCTGTCTACGGAGGTGGGTTTGACTTTTGAGCCTTGCCTAAAAAATGCACTATGGGGGCAGCAAGAGCCATGGCCAGTATTTGAAAGTCTAGGGGTGACAGGTGCAAGCAGTCTCTTGCGAAGCAACGAGGCTTGTCGAGCATGTTGTCCCAGGCTGACAAACACTGGATCCCCTTTGAATGACACCAGAAGCTTAGCCATTAGGTCTGGAAGTCAAAAGTGCCTAAACTGAAAGTGTGCTTAAGTCGATATGATCCAAAGCCCTGGAATCCAAATCAGGTGGATGGAAGGGCACTCTCTTCAGTGGGATGTCTCTTGGTGGCAGCCTCTTACATTTTGGAGTCTAGAAGAGAAGCCTTACTTCATGCTTGTGTGTCCTTGGGAGGCTGCAGGACCTTGACTAATTTCCTTGGGATAGGCTTGGCCATCTTGGGCGCTCATCATGTCTTTTCCATGACTACATCAAAATTGGAACTTGTAAGGGGACCACCCAAAATGTAGGCAGGTTAGACCAAAAAGCCTTGTCACACTCCTTTCAAGTGCCGTTTTTACAGAAGGCCTGAAGAGCAAGGTTCTGTCTGACAGAGCAGTCATAAACTTGACATTAGAATTCTCAGCAAACTCAGTCAAGAGGACCCAGGCACAACAACAAACAGTGAGATCTGTGCCTGCTGCACTAGCTTGAACCATTCATCATACTACAAATATTACAAGCTAATGGAATGGCCTGGTTAGCTACAGAGTTGGAAGGTGTCTGTCAGTGGATACTGCAGCACAGTTTTGAGTTTAAATCTGGTAACCCCCCCAGAGTAAAGGTGGGCTCAACTAATCCTCGCTTTGTAATTCTAACATGTGCCACAAAAATGTTGGTGCCTTCAAGGATAAGGCACAGGATAAAAACAACTGATTTCCTATCATCTCCAAGGCCCATGACTATTAGCTGGAAAGATTAAAGGCCTTGGACTGAGGCTCAGGAGTCTTAAGTGCAGTTAAAACAATGACAGTCTACACCACTGGGTTCTTTGACTAGATTGGCCAATTCTGGTTAAATGATCCTGTCAGGTCTTTAGGTATAAGCAATATTGTTTCTGGGTTCTTCCATATATTTTCTGTCATCAGCTGGGGAAACCACCCAAAAATACAAAGTTGGGGACCAGAAAGCCTCAACCAGGATATGCTCCCACTCAGGTGGTGTGTCTTTTGGCCATATGAGTTTAGTCCTGAGGAGCTGTAATATCTACCCAAACTTTGGGTTATCAGGCAGTGGGGGGTGGGGGCTGTGTTGGAGTCAGCCTTGTGGGCATAATCTGTGTCTTACATAGCAGACACCAGAAGGATGTCCGAACACCCTCTTGCCCACATCCTTACCTCAAAAAAGAAAATAGTCTCTCCACACAGTGAAGCCAAATAAAATTTATTAAAAAAATGACAAAGCTTTCGGATATAAAAAACATCCTTCCTCAGTGTCTTACACAAAAGAAAAGTTAAAACCAACATTTATACTAGTAGCACATGACACAGCCATTAATTGATTAAGGTGAACACCCAGTTCTTAAAGATACAGAAACAATGATAAAGGGGATAAGAAGCATATACATATCTTCCTCTCATTTTTTTCTAATTTTCCTTCGTTTATTTTTAGAACAGGTTTTAGTGTAACTTGTTTATTTAAGCCAAGGTCTTTATCTGCTTCAAGCCTCACTATCCACTCATATTCTTTCATGTCCACATTATTAAAATGGTCTTCACATCTAATACCTGGGTATACAATAGATATGACCCTGAAGTCAAATTCATGAGCAGCACCCATTGCAGAAATGTGGCAAGCCAGTGAGTTAGTAGGTATATTCCTACGAATCTCCGATCTGTGCTCAGTAATTCTATCCCTCAGGTGCCTAATTTGCCCACATAAAATCCTGAACATTTCTTACATGTGGTAAGATATATAATACCAGGGGTATTACATGTCGCTGTACAGTGAAAAATGAATCTCCTGCCACTCATAGGATGTATAAATTCTGGGCACTGATTAAAACTCATACAACATGAACAATTGTAGCATGGAAAATTGCCTTTTTTCTTAAAGTCAATTCCTTGTGTATTATTCAAAGAAAAATCTTTATAACATAAAAGTTGTTTCAAATTATTACAATTACGATAGGTAAACATAGGTTGGTCTGGGACCCATTTCTCATGACCGGGTATAGATTTCAGGACAAACCAATTTTTTTCTTATAACATTCTCAACTGTTCTGCTTATTCTAGCGTATGTCATGATATATCTAAGGGGTTGTCCATTACCAGGACTCATAGTGTCACTATTGGAATCCTCTTTAACAGAAAAGTAGGGTCTGGCTACAGAGCCCCTTAGTGTTAGAGCATCCCTCCTAGCTGTCTCTATTTCTGTCATATTATATCCCTTCTCCAAAAAACTTAGTAATTTCCTGCATATGAGCATTACATACCTCCACCTCTGTACTAAGTCAACTGTTTCTTAAGTACTGACTTTTTAAGATACTCTTGAAGGTTCTCCTCACGTGCATACTTTTTTATAGACACTAGTTTGTAAACTATGATCTGTAAGCATCAACTGTATATCCAAGAAACTTAGTGATTTGTCAGAGAACTTCATCTCAAAATTTAAGAAATTCAACAGTCTCATTCAAGTATGTATAAAAGTTTTGTATATCCAACATAGTACCCTGCCAAACTAGGAAAATGTCATCCACAAAACGCTTACAGCATGAAACATTCCTAGCATAGGGGTTACTTACACCATATATAAAGTTTTCTTCCCATCTGCTCAGAGTCAAGTTAGCATAGGTATTTCCTACGGCAGTGCCCATAGCAGTATCAGAAACTTGATGGTAAATTTGCTTATTGAAAACAAAAACATTGTTTTCTAGAACCAGATCTAATAGTTCACAAATTGCCTCAGAACTTCTACCATTAACCAAACCATGCTCAACTAGTATTTGTCTGACACAATCAACTCCATAGGTGTTGGGGATGACGGTAAATAAAGATTTTATATCTAATGTCACTAGGAGAAAGTCCTGATTATTAACATTGTCATACCAATTGTAAAGCTGAGATAAAACATCACCACTCTCTTTAATATAACTAGGGACAAATTTTAGATAGTCCTTTAATGTATTTTGGAGGTATACAAATATAGGCTCTGTAATACAACCACCACATGAGGCAATAGGCCTCATGGGTGGTTGCTCAACAGACTTATGGATCTTAGGAAGTCCATAAAGTATGGGGATGGTAGGACAGGGTGCACTCAAATAATGAAAAGTTTCTATGTCATTCATTACTTAGAGGTCGTATATAGACGTTTATTTTACTAATCATACTGTCTATTTACTTATTACCAATAACTTTAAATGTAGGCTCATGCCTAAGAAGAGCCATCATGGATTGTATATACTGTTCCATGTCCATTATCACTATTGCTCCTTCCTTATCAGCCTCTTTTATATTAATTTGTGTGTTCGTTTGTAGTGATTTTAATACTTCACATTCTGATCAAGTCAAGTTATGATGTTTAGGACTATTATTCCTTGTATATAAATCACATATTTGTTTCTCACATAAATCACTGAATACAGAGATGATAGGGTCACTTATTGGAACAAAAGTGCTAGTTCTCCTTAGATGATTATTCATAGTATCTTTACTATTTCCATATATATTCTTTAAATTCAAACTTCTGGAGAACAGACCCAAGTCAGTAACAGCATTAACTACATCATCAGTGACTGTGGGAATAAACTTAATTCCATCTGATAAAAAAGATAGTTCAGCTTCAGTTAATTGGTACTTAGAGAGGCTGACTACGGGGGGACGGGGTACTGTATTATCCATATTAGTCAATCCATTAACAGAATTTGTATTTTGACAACTATGGTGCAGTGTATCCAAAGACTCAATACATTCTGGAATAATAGAGGTTTCTATCTGAAATTCAGAAGGTAGTGCCACATGGCTAGTGTTAGTTTCAGCACATTCATCAGTAATATTATATATAATAACATCATTTCCTCTCATTTGACTACAAGTTAATGTATCAATATCACCATAATTTTGTCCTTTAGCAATACTATCAGCACCAGTTACATTGTCTCCAAGTGGTTTCACCATATTAATCGCCCCATTAACATAACCTTGATACAGTATGTCTGAACAATCAGCGCTTAGTCTAATAACAGGAGTTTTTGTTTGGACTTCAGTGGATGGTATCACAAAGCTATTATTAGTTCCAGCATGTTCACCCCTGGAATTGGATGCCATAATAGCACTGTTTCCTAACATGCTGCAACAATCAACAACATTTTGTTTAGTAGTGTCACTCACAATATTAGATACTTCACTGGTTATGACTGATAGTGAGCAATTGGCATCATTATTAAAACCAAGAGGTGTAGCTACATTATTATCAACATAAGTATCATTAGTCATAAATGTCATTCGGCATTCCAGTGCAACAGTTATTTAAATGTCCAGCAAACCTTGTATCAGCAGATGTTTCCAAGGAGCTCAAGACATTAAATTCATTGCATATCTGACTGCAATCATTAGTACTAGACATCAAAGAAGTACATTCATTCAACGTTTTAGCGTTCAAATTATGACATTTCAACAATAAAAAAGCTTCTTTCTGAGAGTGAACAGTACTGTTAAATGCTACCTTCTGTCACTCGCGAGCTCTGCTCCTTGTAATTGGACCAGTTCTTGCTCTCCCCCCTCGACCTCGAGCGTTGTTGCAGCATATTGCGTTCCTGAACGACTACTTTCTCTGGTAGCTGGATGTTGAATCCCTGTACAGCTTCTAAAAAACTTTTTTTCTGCAAATTCTCACCTCCTTTCGTCGAGAGCCGTTCTGCCATTACAAGTGAAGTGTGAGTGACCTTAGGGCGTGTTGACATCATTGATGCACTCGAGGAGGCACAATTCATTCTCAGAGCATTGCATATTGGTTTCAGGCAAATAATTGGAAGAAATCACATTATTATTACGTGAAACAGTTTGGTTATTGACAACGATTGTACCCTTATCATTATAAGATGTCCTTGGCCAATTAAAGATAGGACTAATATTGAAATCTTTTGTGTCACACTGTAATTTTTTCTTTTTAGTAGCTTCCAGCTGTTTATCAAATGTATCCAACCTCCCCAACATGGCATCATATAGGGAGATATTACTAGTAAAGACAGACATTTCAGTAAGTTGTTTCTCCAATTCATTAATTTCAACACACAGTTCAGTCTCATTAGGCATGAAAAATTCATTCATTAGACGCATGTAGTCAAGGCCAAGTCTAATATTCAATTCCTGCCATTTTTTTAATAGTTCAGGGTATGTGTTGCCATATGAGGGCATGTTGAGAATACGCAGCCCTCTTGGTACAATTCCTAACTCGAGGTAGGCATTAAAACTAAAACGTTTTCATTGAAGCTTCTTGAAACTTTTAACCTTACTTTCTAAGGTCTTAACCATCAGTAGAAAGTCATTAGTCTCACCTCCCATATTAGTTGGATTAGCCATTCTTCTATCCATGGAGGCTGTGTTTCCAAGCAGAGTTTTCTCTCTGTAAAAGTCCATTCACTGTTCGAACAACAGAAGTATTCTCCATAGGCTGTGTCATATTGAATGCAAGGCAATATGACGTCCACAGGTTCACAGGAAAAAGAGAGCGAACAATAAAAATGTGGAACAAGCGATAAGGTGAAGAGAGCAACACCAAAGCAACAGCAACAAAGAAAATAGTCTCTCCACACCATCAAGCCAAATAAGATTCCCATTTCAGAGACCACTTGTGGGGCAGCAGGATTGCCCAGCTCAGCTTGTTGGCTATCACGTTGGTTGTCCCTGGCATGTGCGTTGCCACCAGAAAGTGCTGGGAAGAAATCGCCCATTTCCAAACTCGCATGGCTTCTTGAGAGAGTGGGTAAGATCTGGTACCGCCCTATTTGTTGATATACCACACAACCGACATGTTGTCCGATTGTATCACAATCGTCCCTGGAGGAAGAAGGTCCTGAAGTGCTTGCAACACCAGAAGCACCGCTCTCATCTCCAGAACCTTGATACGCAGATGAGCCTCATGTTCCTGCCATGTGCCATGGACCGTCCTGCCCAGATAATGCCCACCCACCCAACCTGGGAGGCATCCGTGATCACAGTGGCAACGGGTTGGGCAGGCACAAAGGGAGCTCCTGTGAACAGATTGTTGGGGGCTATCCACTAACAAAGGTCCTTTTTGCATGATTCTGTCAGCAGAATAGAGTGATTAAGTGGTAGGTACTGGAACGACCACTGAGAGAATAGGAGCCATTGAAGGATTCTCATATGCAACCTGGCTAGAGGTATTAACAGAATGGTTGAGGCCATCATTCCAAGAAGTTGAAGAATCCACTTTGCTTCGACCTTCCGAAGTGGGATTAGTCGCTGAAGTTGTGAGATGAGGTTTTGTGCTCTTTCAGCGGGAAGATGAACTGTCATATCCACTGTGTCTACCTCTGCGCCTATAAAAATCACAGACTGCGAGGGCAGTAATGCATTTTTTCCCAGTTTATGGAGATCCCTAGTTGAGCACAAAGCTGGATGGTGATCTCCCTGTTTTGGAGAAGTAGATGCCTGGTGGGGGCGGTCAGGAGCCAGTCATCCAAATACGGAAACACCTGGAATGCCTGACGTCTCAGGTGAGCTGTCAATACTGCCATGCATTTGGTGAACACCCTGGGGGGCTGTGGTGAGACCAAAGGGCAGAGCACGAAACCGATAATGGCTGGCTCCCAGCCGGAAGCGCAGATACCTCCTTGACGCCTTGTCCATTTTTATATGGTAGTAGGTGTCTTGGAGATCTAGAGAGCACATCCAATAGTCTTTCCCTAACAACGGAGTATCGACTGCAGTGTTACCATTCAAAACTTGCCCTTTTTCACGGATTCATTTAATCTGCTGAGGTCTAATATTGGCCTCCAGTCTCCGGTTCATTTTGGGACTAAAAAGAACCTGGAGTAAGTTCCGGGTTCCTATCTGGTCTGCTGGCACGGGCTGGATGACTCTTTGAGAGCAACTTGTTGATCTCCACAGTTGCCTGATCCCTGTGATTGGGTGGAACATCTGGAATCTTTTTGGGAACAAACGGTGGAAGGAAAAAGGGTACGATACATCCTCTGGTAACGACTTTTTGTACCCACTTGTCTTGGGTTAAATTTAGCCAGGCTTCTGGATACAAAGAGATGCGACCCCTGACAGGCCCCAGAAAAACACAGTCGGGCCCCACATCTGGAGCGCTAAGGCCACCCTCAATGGCCTTGCTGATATTGCGGACCGCCCCTGCCTCTCGGGCAACGTCTACCATTTCCTCCTCCTCTGCCTCTGAAGGAGGATTCACTCTGCATCTGGAAAGGCCCTCTGGGACTTTTTGAACCACATCTTACCTCCCTCCTTTGACCTTTGGGGTATGGTCGAGAAGGGATGGTGAAACGGACTCCCATGGCAGAAAGAGTCTTTCCTTCCTGTTCACACCGAGTGAGTGTATCTTTCACCTTGGAACCAAACAAGGAAGAACCATCAAATGGGGCATTGATGAAGATGGACTTGAACGGCTCCGCAAAATTACACAAGCGCATCCAGGAGCGGCACCTAAGGGCAACTCCTGAACCCGCTGCTCTGCTCACTCCATTAGCCACATGAGATATGAGCTGCATGGAGGAGTTAACTATGGAATTTAGGGTGGACAACTGACCAGTGATCCTATCCGGGACTCCCTCAGGACAAGCACAGTGTATGGAATCTCCTAACTCCTTGAGGAGAACCCTCTGCAACCTCGTGAAATGGGTAAAATAGTTCAGGGATCGAAGTGTAAAGGCTGCTGAACTAAATACGCTCTTCCCAAATCTGTCCTTCTGTCGAGACTCCTTGTTTGGCGGATGTACAGAGGAAGAAGTCTCCACCAACTCCTTCTTCGTGGCTGTCGCCACTACCATGGCATCTACAGGAATGCCCTTAGACAAGAATTATTTTCCAGGATGGGCAGACAGGAACTTATTTGGTCTTCTAGGTACTGGCTCCATGGCATCGGGAGTATCCCACACCTTCCGACTAACCAGATCCATTAGCTCGTCGAAAGGTGGAGACACCAAAGAGGCAGAGGGTTGAGACCCGAAAGCCTTCAGGTACACAGACTCCTCATCAGAGGGGTTAATAGTGGGCCAGTCGCACCTCTGTTTAAGGATCTCTAGAATGTCCGCAAAGGAGACATCATCAGAGGACAACTTAGGGGACCCCTTCGACTCATCGAGGTCAGTGTCCAATGTCAGAGACTCATCCCAGGAGTCAATATGCTTCCTCTTGCATACTCTCTTCCACGGGGGCTCCTCAAAAGGACCTTCTGGGGATGCCCCGGAAGAGTGGAGGCCACCAGCCGGTGGCTCCTGAGGCTGTGGGTCTCTGCTGTCTTCGGAGAGAGTAGGGACTGAGACCAAATTGGGAGCCCTGGGGGGGAAGAGTGCTTGTAGCACTGGCAGGGGCTGTAGATTGTGACAGCATACTCCTCATCACCTCAAAAGCAGATCTCTCTGGCTCTGCAGACTGTCTCCACTCTGAAGAGACAACGGACGGTGCCGGAGCCAGAGCCATCGAGTCTGACATAGATGCACGGTCCGAGCTCACCCTGGCGGAAGCACCGAGAGGAAGGCTCGGAACCGAAGATAGATTCAAAACCTCCCCCTCTGCACTGACAGAATAGCTTCAGTCCCTGGGCACGATGCATGGAGCCGAACGTGTCGGAGCCGAACTCGGCTCCAATGCAACAGCAAGGGGAGCTGGAACAGAGGGTTCCTCCATTGGTAACAAACACTCCGGCTCCAAAAAGCCAACATGGCTCGGAGAAGGAATCACGGATGGAGACAAGACAGGTACGAGTGGCTCCGAGGCCGACTGGGTCAGAGCCAACAAAAATTTAGGCAGGGCAGACGACTTGAGGAGTCTTAGTACTACCCTCTCCCCATCTTTTTCCGGAAGACTCCTGTAAGACCTGAAAGATAAAGTTGGGGATCTCGACCTAGCAGGCACTGGAGATTTGACCATTACAGAGACTGGTCTGAACTCTATAGACCGGCTCCGAGAAGCAGAGTCAACTATCTGCAAGAATTCAGCAGTCGGCACTGAAGTATCTGTGGCCGACTCCGAAACCAAAGTGCTCTCCTTTGGCTCTGAAGACTAAGGAGTCGAAGAGGCAGGCTTTATTAATTTGGCAAGCGGCTCCAAAACAGTAGCCGGTGCCGGAGAAGGCCTTTTTGAACCTTTAGATTTTGAATCAGATCTTGATTTAGACGACTCAGTAGAGGAAGCAGAAGAACCAGACAAAGCTTCCTCGAAGGTTGGCTTCAACAGATCCCTGAGTATCAGTTTGTTCTTTCGCTCCTGTAACACTCTAGGAGAGAAAGCATGACAAAACAAACATGATTCTTGCAAATGAATGGCTCCCAAACAGTAGACACAGCTACTGTGGCCATCGGTGAAAGACATTTTCTGGGAGCACTTCATACATTTTTTAAACCCAGAGGGTTTGTGCTCTTTGCTATCCTTAGACATTGCAACCCACAATCAATCAACAGAAAAAAGAGAAAGAGAAAGAAAAATGACTGAGGACTAGGTCCTCTAACTAAAACGGGCCTAGCCCTACAGACGAATTACACGAGGATTAGGTCCTCTAAGTTAAACGGGCCTAGCCTGGTGTAAGATAAAAAACTATATTTTCCACTAAAACCAAAAAAGCAGTAAAAACAAACTGGATCACATGAAAGAAGTGGCAAACGAAACCCAAAAACAGGAGATAGCACGGGCTGTTTAATAAATATCCACAGTAAATATCCAAAGTAAGCGCTTTCGGCAGAGAAAATAACTCCGCCTTCATCAGACTGCAACAAGGATCATTACAAACAACATTAATTATATAAACATTTTAAACTCAACAATCCAATAAAAATCTCTTGTCAATTAATTCAAAACTTTGTCTTAAACGCACAGAACCATCTTTTTTCTAAAAAACATTAATACTGATTTTTCTATCAACAAGAATTACCAACAAAGAATAGTACTTATAGGGAAATAATATAACAATAATAAAATCTGAATATCTATATAAATATCTGTTCATGTATGTACATGTATATGGATGTATAAAACATATTTAGTGTAATTTGCTGAATAAAATCAGACCAAAACAGCAGAGTAGGAGAGAGGGTCGATGTAAACATCTATAATGTTTGATTATAATTATTTGTGTGTGCCCCACATATTGAGGCCACCAAAATGAAATTCTTAAAGGAATTTCTTAAAAAGAATCTCTTAAAAAAGAATTTCTTAAAAAAGAAGAACTTCTTAAAAAAGAAGAAAAAGAATTTCTTAAAAAGAATTTCTTAAAAAGAAGAACACAAGCTATCATTTTATATGTATAATGTGGATCTTGATGCTATTAGCATGTATATTCCTATTAGCTTATAACAATCTAGTTTAGTCTTTGATCCTTCCTAATTAACAATATATAAATAATTTGTGAATAATTTGTTGTTGTGTGTTTGTCTTTTACCTTTTAAAAACTTTTTAATATATATATATATATGTGTGTATATGTATATATTTATCTTTTTAAAGCTTTTAACTTGAGGATGCATTTTATTGAGACCGCCTCATTCAATCCTGGGGGGACATATGCAGTAGCTCTTATCTG
The DNA here is from genome assembly GCF_019279795.1 of Protopterus annectens. Classification (NCBI taxonomy): domain Eukaryota; kingdom Metazoa; phylum Chordata; order Ceratodontiformes; family Protopteridae; genus Protopterus; species Protopterus annectens. Next base: position 548,446,600 of record NC_056739.1, read on the forward strand.
CCAGAGTAGTTCTTGTTCCTCTAACCATAATTGCCAAGGGCCCCCTCTAAGAGTGGGGACAACTTGTTGTATAACTGTAAATGCAAAAGAGTGATCTGGATGTGAACTGATGTGTTTTGCCAAAGCATTCGTCATGTCCAATCTATTGATGGCATAAAGGTGTTCATATATCCTTTTCTTGAGGGGTCTGTCAGTTTTACCAATGTAAAAAGCTGCACATCCCCTGCAAGAAGCCACATAAACCACCCCCTTTGAATCACAGTTAAACTTTCCATTTATTGACACTACTTTCCCATTGATGTCTATCCTTCCTCCTGGTTGAATGTGTCTACAATATGTACACATACCACATTTATGCATTCCAGTTTTTATTATTGTTATATTATTTCCCTATCAATACTATTCTTTGTTGGTATTTATATGGTAATTCTTGTTGATAGAAAAATCAGTATTAATGTTTTTTAGAAAAAAGATGGTTCTGTGCGTTTAAGACAAAGTTTTGAATTAATTGACAAGAGATTTTTATTGGATTGTTGAGTTTAAAATGTTTATATAATTAATGTTGTTTGTAATGATACTTGTTGCAGTCTGATGAAGGCGGAGTTATTTTCTCTGCTGAAAGTGCTTACTGTGGATATTTACTGTGGATATTTTCCACTAAACACTAGACAGATTAGTCACACAGGAGAATATTTTAAATACAATACAGGGGAAGCAACACGAGGACTAGGTCCTCTAAGTTAAACGGGCCTAGCCCTGTGAAGAACCGGGTCTTCTAATTCAAACAGACCAAGAAGGCGCACACACACATATGCACACACTCAAGGGTAGCAATTAACAAGTGTACTAAACTAAGACTTTAGCGGGTCCCCCACTAAAGACCACCAGTCAACAATAATCGCTTGACAGGAAATAATCAATAGGAGCCCCTGTTGATTAAAAACGACAAACTCGCCAAACTAATTCTCTAGACAAGAAAAAGCAAGTGCATCTAACTGATGAATAAAGGAGACTACTATACTAGTCACACAAGGTCACAAGACAATTTATGTAAATTCTAACTGTAAATAACAGGAAAAAAGGCGAAGCCGCCAAAACCAACGGTTTAGGAGAAGCGCAAATGCGCCTAACTATTGGTACACAGGACACCACTAAAAAGGTCACACAACAACCACACGACAATAAAGATAAGTCCTATAATGTATATATTCAATAATTAAGCACAAGATACTACAATAATGAAAATTTGCAAAAACTTAGCCACAGCCAAGAGAAGCACATCCGAACTCTTCGATGCGGCAAACGAGATGTGGGGATTGCACTGATGCACCATGGGATACCTGCTTAGCCATGAGTCAACCAGCCGTCTTCGAGCTTGAAAATCAGCCGAGTTGGAGCCAAGGAAAGGCTCCGAACCCCATATGTAAAAATGAAGGTGAGATTGGACTGCCTAACATTAAAATTTATTAAAAAAACGACAAAGCTTTCGGATATAAAAACATCCTTCCTCAGTGTCTTACACTATGAGTCCTGATAATGGACAACCCCTTAAATATCTCATGACATATAACAGAATGAGCAGAACACATGAGAATGTTAAGAAAAAATTGTTTTGTCCTGAAATCTATACCCGGTCATGAGAAATGGCTCCCAGACCAACTTATGTTTACCTATCGTAATTGTAATAATTTGAAACAACTTTTATGTTACAAAGATTTTTTTTGAATAATACACAAGGAATTGAGTTTAAGAAAAAAAGCACTTTTCCATGCTACAATTATTCATGTTGTATGAGTATTAATCAGTGCCCGGAATTTATACATCCTATGAGTGGCAGGAGATTCATTTTTCACTGTACAGCGACGTGTAATACCACTGGTATTATATATCTTGCCACATGTAAAAAATGTTCAGGATTTTATGTGGGCAAATCAGGCGCCTGAGGGATAGAATTACTGAGCACAGATCGGAGATTCGTAGGAATATACCTACTAACTCACTGGCTTGCCACATTTCTGCAATGGGTGCTGCTCATGAATTTGACTTAAGGGTCATATATATTGTATACCCAGGTACTAGACGTGGAGACCATGTTAATAATGTGGACATGAAAGAATATGAATGGATAGTGAGTCTTGAAGCAGATAAAGACCCATGCTTAAACAAGTTACACTAAAACCTATTCTAAAAAATAAACAAAGGAAAATTACAAAAAAATGAGAGGAAGTTATGTATATACTTCTTATCCCCTTTATCATTGTTTCTGTATCTTTAAGAACTGGGTGTTCACCTTAATCAATTAATGGCGGTGTCATGTGCTATTAATATAAATGTTGGTTTTAACTTTTCTTTTTGTGTAAGACACTGAGGAAGGATGTTTTTTATATCCGAAAGCTTTGTCGTTTTTTTAATAAATTTTATTTGGCTTGATGGTGTGGAAAGACTATTTTCTTTTTTGCTGTTGCTTTGGTGTTGCTCTCTCCACCTTATTGCTTATTCCACATTTTTATTGTTTGAGTTCAAATCCTTACCTCCTCATCTCGGAGGAGGGAGGCCAAGAAGAACGAAGACACTGTGCTAGAGCTAAATGGGGCATCCTGCGAAGAGCTTCCGCATTCTCTGTTCCTGGCTGGCAGGGGGATGGGTATTACAAAAGCAGAGAGAAACTGTACTAAGTAAGCCACAGTCCGAATCATTTCTGGGTGAGACTCATGCAGGAAGCCTGCAGTGTAGACACTGGCAAAATCAAACCAAAGGCAACAGCTGTTGTGCCCACAGCACTGCCAACTAACTACTACATACAGATTAAGGCAACCAAGAGAAAGTGCCCCCCTCAATGTTGAGAGAGCCACTGACACCTCAGTTGAGGTCACTGCCTTCAGCAATGTGTCCCAGAAGGACTACACAGAGTATGGTGTACTCTGCTCTAAAATGAAAGAGGCTGAGATTGACTGCAGTCAACTGATTCTGGGATGAAATCAGCGACCTCAGAGGTATCAACTGATCTCAACACTGACATGTTGAATGATGGTTAAATGAGGAATGGAGTTCAAACTGAGCCCAGTGAGTAAGGGTCAAGAGTACGGTCTGAAATACTGGGCAGTGAAATAGCTCTCAATCCCCAAATGGAAGAAGGGGAAGACACCCCAGACCTCATTTTCATCATGAAAAATGTCTGCCATATTTTACAGTCCAGCTGGACAGAGACAGACTTAAAAGCCCCAGTGGATGCTGAAGATTAGGGCCTGCAGAACCAAAGTTGTTCAGAAATTATAATGAGATGCTCTCAACAATGGGCAACTGTGGGAATCCTTTTTAAAGGAGCTATATCCTGGCTATGTTAGGCAGATGTAAGTGAAGGCGAAATAAGCACAAAATTCTCAGAAACCTTCTGACCAGTTTTAATAATTTTTGCTTCATAAGGCACTGCGGCAGCATTTTTCTTTAATTGTCATTTTTCCTTTTTTGCGCAGAGGGTGGGAGAATGTATGTGGAAGTGGAGGTCCTAGCATTAGTTGAGGGGACTGCCACACACATCAGTTTCAGCCTATTTTTACTTGGACAGTGGAAGGCTAAAAGCACAAATTCTGCAAAATAAATACCACTGGGACATTTTAAACAACTGATTTGTTTTTCCTGCGGAATAGCTTTCAGCTTCTTTGCTCAAGAATCAGGGATAAAAAGAAGTTATGTACTCACCATAACGTTCCATCTGAGTAGCTGTACTTCATTTGTCTTCAACCTGTGGGAATACGGATCTGTATCGGATCTGTGCCGGCAAAGATTACTAGCATCAACTCATAGCGCCAGACTCCTCCCCTTACCCATAATGCACCTCCATTGCCTTCCATCCTCAGATCAAGTTTGCTGAACTTACACTTGTAACCCGACCTGATAACATACTTGTGACCTATACTTAGTGCCCATAGGCTGACATGCGCCAAAGTTCGGGGGAAGGAGGGAGGGATGGCTGAAGACAAATGAAGTACAACTACTCAGATGGAACGTTATGGTGAGTCCATAACTTCTTTATCTGAAGTAGGTTACTTCATTTGATATTCAACCTGTGGGACAGAGTCCCCAGCTACTAAACTCCTGGGTGGCCCTCATGGAAGAATATTCCGGAGCACCGTGGAGCCAAAGGATGCTCTCCTTCTAGATATCAAATCCAATTTATAATGGGAGATAAATGTATGAGATGAGGACCAAGTAGCTGCAGAGCAGATATCATCCAAAGACACCCTAGACCAGAAAGTTGCAGATGTAGCTATGGACCTAGTGGAATGAGCTTTAACCTGACCTGGAGGAGACATGCCTTTGTCCTTATAGACCTGCAGGATGCATGAAGAAATCCATCTAGCTATCGTGACCTTGGAAATAGGTTTGCCCAAAAAGGGTCTATAGAACGAAACAAACAACTGATCAGATTTACGAAAATTTTTTGTCCTGCGTAAATAGAATCATAACTGTCTGAACATCCAACATGTGTAGTTTGTATTCCATCCTGTTGGTAAAATTGGGAAAGAACACAAGCAAATTTATAGTCTGATTGATACTGACTGGTAATGCCACCTTAGAAAGAAAGGATGGATTGGATCAAAGGGAAACTTATCTTTATGAAAAATCATGTACGGGAATTTTATGGACAAGGCCTGTAATTCCAAAACCCTTCTAGCAGACATAATTGTGACCAGAAAAACTGTTTTCCACGATAGAAATTTTAGATCAGCAGTAGCGGCAGGCTCGAAAGGCGGGGCAATCAGATCTTGGAGAAACATAGTACGGTCCCATGGGGGGACAGGATCTTTGACCAGGGGAGTAGCAAAAAGGTGTCTCTGATAAAGGCTTTACACAGTCTAGAATGCCAAGGATGCAGAATTCTCGCCCACATGAAAATGAGATATGGCAGCCAATTGAACTTTGACAGTAGAAGAACTAGCTCTCTGCTGGAAAATATCAGCTAGGAAATCAAGAATAGTAGAAATAGGAGTCGTGAAAGGATCTAAACTCCGCTGAGAGGCCCAGAAAGAAAAACGTTTCCACTTGCTGCAATAAACCTTTCTGGTTGAAGACTTATGAGCAACTACCAAAATTGACTTAACTGAGGAGGAAAGTCCAGGAGTCCTAGCAATCATGGGAAATAGAGCAGCCATGCCATGAGCTTCAGGCTGTTCAGATTCGGATGAGGCACCCCCGATGGGTGTGAAATCAGATCCGGAATGGGATTTAGGATCCAAGGTGAAGCCAGAAGGTGAGACCAAATGAAGGGAAACCATACCTGGCGAGGCCAAAATGAAGCAATGAGGATCACCTTGCTCCCCAGTCGACAAGCTTTCTGCAGAAACCTCGGGAAGAGAGGAACTGGTGGGTAAGCATACAGAAGACCGGGAGGCCAAGCATGAACTAGACCGTCTCTGGGGGACTCCCCCGGCAGGAGATTCAGAGCGAAAAACCTGCTGCACTTCGCGTTGTAAGGAGATGCGCAGAGACTGCAGCAAGGTTGACCCCACTCGCTGAAGATCTGTTCCGCTACTGACGGATTCAGAGACCACTCGTAAGGCATCAGACTGGTCTGACTTAGCCTGTCCGCTAGAATGGTGGACCGTCCCGGAATGTGCATTGTGATAAGAAAGCGACCAGTGGAGACAAAGGCAATAAGATCTGTTCCCTCCCTGTTTGTTGATGTAGCAGACTACCGACATGTCTGACTGAATAGCAATCAGACCCCGAGGAAGAAAGGCATGAAGGGCCTGCAACGCTAGAAGGACTGCCCTCATCTCTAGGACACTGATATGCAAACAGGTCTCTATGGGGGACCAAAGGCCTTGGACTGTCCTGCCTGAACAATGCCCCCCCACCTGAGTTGGGAAGCATCCATGGTCATTGTGGTTTGGGCCGGGCCTGGAACGAAGGGTCGTCCCTCCAAAATGCCCGGAGAACTCATCCACCATATGAGTGGTAAATGCAACAGGGACCACGAACCAAAGTCCACTGAAGAATCCACGTGTAGTCGGGCACATGGAAGGAGAGTTACTGTCGCTGCCATCGAGCCTAGGGCCCTCAACACAGATTCCGCTGTCAGGAGATGTGAATGGTAAATTAGGGAGACATGCATCCTGAGGTTCTGAACTCTCTCCAAGGTCAGGAACACTTTGCCCTGGAGTGTGTCTATCCTGGCACCAATGTAGTCCATCACCTGTACAGGCTCTAGTAAAGATTTGGATGTGTTGATTGGGATACCCAAACTCAGGGCAAGTGTCATAAAGTAGTCCCTGGTTTGGGAAAGTATTATTCTGGTGGGAGCAGTGAGGAGTCAATCATCCAGTTATGGATAGACCTGAATCCCCTAAAGCCTCAGGTAAGCCACTACCACTGCCATCACTTTGGTAAAAACCCTGGGGGCTATGGTGAGACCAAAGGGTATGGCTTGAAATTGATAATGATTGGCCCCTAGCTGGAAGCAGAGGAATCTCCTGGAGCTTCTGTGCATTTTTATGCGACAGCAAGCATCCTGGAGATCTAACCAGTGCATCCAGTCGCTCTCTTGCAGGTACGGCATGATGGACTGTAGTGTGACCATCCGGAACATTTCTTTGGCAACTGACAGGTTCAGGGTAGAGAGGTCTAGAATGGGCCTTAAGTCCCCTGTTTTCTTTGGCACCAAAAAGAACCTAGAGTAGAAGCCCGATCCGGACTGATCTGGGGGGACGGTTTCAATGGTTCGTTTTCCTAGCAGCTTGGAAATTTCCTGTGCTGCTGCCTCCCTTTGCGTGGGTGGAACATCCGGGAGGTGTTGGGGAAAACCATGAAGGGGACAAAATATCCTCCGGATATGACTTAAAAAGCACCCAGTGGTCCGTTGTTATGGACGCCCATGCTGCTGGGTGCAAGGACAATCGTCCCTCGACTGACTCCAGAGTAGAGCAGTCGGGCAACCCCTCAGGGTTGCTGCCCGGGTCTGTCTGAGAAAGGTTCTCGAGACCCAAAGTTTCACGGACCCCCTCGGCCTCTGGGCCGGCGTCCATTCTGTCCCCCTCTGCCTCTGGGGGAAGAAGGGCTCTGATTGTCCTGGGAATACTGAGACTTCCGGAAGCACATCATCTTTTGCCCTCTCTGGTTTTGGGAAACGGACCTTTGAGGGTTAGAGAAGCGGATCCCGACGGCAGACAGTGTCTTCCCAACCCTTTCACTCTGGACTAGCATCTCCTTGATGGTCTTACCACAAAGAGTCAAACTGTCATAAAGGGCATTGGCAAAAAATGCCTTAAAGGGTTTGGTATATTTGACACAACCTGAGCTAGGCGTTATGCCTCACAGACATGCCGGACCCAGCCGCCCGAGCCGCTCCTTCTGTTGCATGGGAGGGAAGTCGCATGGACGTATTTGATACTGCTCTTAAAGTGGACATTTTCACGGAGAATGAAGCCTTGTCCTCCTGCGACATGGACATGGGTGAAGACTCCTCCAGCACCTTCACCAGGTTGCGTTGGAGTCTCGTGAAATGGGCCAAGTAGCTCAGCGCCCGTATTGAAAAGGTAGCTGAAGCATACACCCCCAATTCCCTAGCCGGTCCATCATCCGAGACTCTCGGTCGAAAGATGGACCGAGGAACTTTCCCGAGATAGTTCCCGCTTCGTGGCTGCTGCTACCACCATGGTGTCCACTGGGGAGCCCTTGTTCCAGGAAGGCCTGTCTATAGGGGGACTTAAAACCTTATCAGGGCCCTTGGGGATCGGCTCCATGGTATCAGGTTCCCTCCACGCCCGCGAGGTAATCAAATCCATTAAAGGATCCATGGAGGGGACACCCAAGATGTAGACGGGCCCATGCCTAAGGCCTCCAGAAACACAGACTCAACAAAGGAGGGCTTGGGGGCAGACCAACCTCCCCGCTGGTGCAGGATCTCCATAATGTCTCCAAAGGAGACATCGTCGGGAGGTGACTTTGGGGAGCCCTCCCCCACATCTAAGTCTGTGCCCTCGATTAGGGACGTTTGTAAAAACAATTGTATTTATTACCGAGTATTTTTATTCAGTAAAACTCTTCTTCTTTTACTTCAGCGAGTGGTTCTTTATTTATTTTTTTACTGGTTGGCATGTTTTTTGGTGTTTTCCCTCGGTTAGGGACTCAGGGGAGTCCAAGTGCCGCCTCTTACACAAATGCTTGAGAGGCACATTTACCATGGGGTTCTCCGGGGAGTGCTCGCAAGCCATCTGTTCCTCTGGGGAACCGTCTGAGGCCCTTTGGGCATGGGCTGTCCCTCTGGTAAGATGACTGGGACTGTAGACAGAGCCGAGGCGGTCTGGGCGGAGCCTGAGGGGGTGGTCAGGGGCCTCGATCCGATGGAGAGGATCCGTTCTACCACATCAAAACCCGAAGGAGAACGGACCTCCTGGGAAGCCAATAAGGAGGACAGTCTCCCCGGGTCCGATGCGAGAATCAGAGCCAGATCCAAAGCGGATGGAGCTCTAAGAAAGGGAACCTGCACAGACAATGTCAAAGCCGATGGTAAAGGTTCCACTCCCTCGGGTCTGACCCCCCCAGGCTCCGGCAGCGGCTCGGATCCGAATTGATCGGATCCAAGATGCTTCAGGCAGCTGCCGGCGTCGAGGACGTGAGGACCGTCGGTGCTGACGCCCCAACCAAGGCCAACCTCAGATCCAAGAACTCTGAAGGTCGGATCGAGGAAGGAGTAATGGGCTGAAAAAAAGGAAATGAGCTGCCCCCTCTTGAGGGAGGAGGGGTTGGAAAGACCCCCATCTGGATCTGTGTACGGATAAAGCACCTCATCATCTTATCCAAATCCATGTCTGATAGAGAACGGGTCGATTGAGATGAGGCCACAGACTCCGACCTGGCCGGTTAGGGAGCTGAGGCCTGGGAGACTGGACGTGCTTCCTCCGGCTCCGGGGAGAACCTCAGAGACTGGAGCAGAGGGGAGTCACAGATCTGAGCAGACTTGCTTGGTGATGAGAGGTCCAGAGACCTCTTCCTCTTCTTCTCCTTCATCCTCGACTCTCTCTCCTGCTCTCTACCCCTCCTCTACTTCGCTACCACAAGCTTAGAAGTGGGAGTCTGAGTCTCAGCCAGGAAGCAGGAGAGGCAGTCAGTGACTGAAGCAGAGGACAAGGAGGGAGGATCAGTGGCAGGAAGAAGCCCTTTGAGGGACAACTTGGCCTTTCTATCTTTCAAGGCTCGGGGGTTGAACCCCGCACAAACAGAGCAATCAACATTCAGGTGGGCCACACCTAAACACAATGCACACAGATTGTGGCCATCCGCTGAGGAGAGCTTATGGCCACACTGTGCAGCACTTAAAAATAAGCTTTTCAGCCATGCCTAAGAAGAAAGCAAGGAGAACAAACAAAAAACTTTCTCCCTATGATCAAACCACAAACCCACTCACCACACTAGACTGTCTAGAAGGGGGGGTGGGCACCACAGACAAACTACACTATCTAACTACTACTACTACAAACCTACACACAACGCCAAAGCGATGGGAGGGGAAAAAGGGTACCTATACTAATCAGAAACGGCTAAATAAACAGAAAACTTTAGAAAACTTACAGCTGGAGCTCTAGAGATACGATGTTTCACAAATCGTGGCAAATGAGATCTAGGGATGGAAGGCAAGGGAGGTGCATTGTGGGTAAGGGGAGGAGTCTAGAGCTCGGAGCTGATGCTAGTAATCTTTGCCGGCTCTGATCCGATACGGATCCGTATTCCCACAGGTTGACGATCACATGAAGTAAACTACTTCAGATAGCTTAAGATAAAAAAAAAAAGAATTGATAATAAAGTCAGAAATAATGGGGGGGGGCAATATTTAAATATTTTTTCTAATTCACTGGAATACTTAACAGAAAAGGTTTTGAATCAATGTGCACTTGATGAACAATAAGAAGCATTAAACTCTAACATCTGGCATTACTTAATGGAAAATCAAAACTTTTACTAGGACAAAGCAAAAATATGACACAAAATTAGGGACAGTTGAAAGCTATGACCAAGGGGGGGGGGGTCTTAGCACCACATTTTCTAAAAAATGATTTCTCTGGTTTTATTTCCATACTGCACAACTATCACAAAGGTCTAGCAATAAAGAGCAAAACAAAGTAAACACTATCATGCAGCAGCTAAGTAAACCTATAACAATCCACTACTACTGCACTACATCTATGGAGGACACCAAGAAGGAAGGGGGTGGGGAACCCTGAAGAAAAACAATGGCAATTTGCTACTACATCTACATCTATTTGGGAAGGGGGTGGGGAGCACTGCAAAAAAACAAAAGCAATCCACTACTACACCTACATCTACTACAGGGAGAAATGCCAATGGGGAAGGTGGTGGGGAGCCCTGCAGAAAAACAATGACAATCTACTACTACATCTATTGGTTAGAGGGGACACCAGCAGGGAAGGGACTGGGGAGCTGTTGCAGAACAACAATGACAATCCACTACTACACCTACGTCTATTAGTCCGGGAAGGGGGGTGGTGGCACTAACAGGGAAGGGAGCAAGGAGACCTACCTGACTAAGTAACACAAACTGAAAAGCAAAAAGCATCCAAGCATAAAAAGAAGGAACCATGTAGGTCTGACTATTCCTGAAATGAAAGCTGAAGACATGATAAAAACGTGACAAAAAAACTGTATGCATGTAAAAAAAATGGTCAGCTAGGTCCACTTTGCAAGTGACCAAGTTAAGCATGCACCTGAAGAGATGTGAAATGTCTCTCTCAGGTGCAGAGTACTGAGTAACTGGAAAGGGCCAGCTTGGGACCTTTTTGTGAACAAGGCTAAGTCCAGCCGTTCTTACTCCTGGGGGGACAGAGATAAAACTGCCAAAGAAAGATCATGAGTTTCTAATTTTATTTGTGGCAGTAATCATCATGCTTTGACATAAATACAGGATGGCTACAACTCTCTGTAGCACCTTAATATACTTCTTGGCTTATCATAAAGTTTGCACAAAATTTTACTTTAAGCACATTCTCTGCATCTGTGGCTGGGTGATCAATAATATTTTATATTCAGAATTTATAACATGCAGAGTCCCTGGACAGACCTTAGAGCCAGTAACTTGCTAACATCTCCTCCACGTTTATGTCCCTTTTCTGGTGGGATGTGGACCAACCATTTCTGTTTGGAATCCTTGAATATGGCATTCCATCCGAGCATACATATATGTCTCTGGTTAACTTCTGCTGTAGGAAACCAAGAAGAAAGTAACGCTTAGGTTTAGAGTTAACTTTGCAAATCAACAAGTTAACTCCATCAAAAGTTGCAGAGGAGGAATGGTTAAAATCTTCTGGTTGGCTCTTCTGACATACACACAGGTTCATTATATACCCTGGATTTTTTCACAAATGGAACCATTAGGACAGAGATGAACATAAATCTGTGTCTTCAACAATGTGCAAGCTACTAAAAGGTATTCACCGATAGCTAGACTGAAAAAAATCCATTATCATTTGAATCTTTTCCTAGTTTCAAGAACCCTCTATTTGAGAAAGGACTAGATCTGTCCTATGTAAATTTGGTATGCTTGGATGCAAGAAAACAGAAAAACAGTTTCAAGCAATGCAGATTTTGATGCCACTGTCTTGTAATGATACCACAATCATCTCATGTTTGTACACGGTGTCAAGGTTGTTTAGTCAACTTTCTGCCACCTTCCTTGAGTTACTACCATTCTACCTTCTACAATAGTTGTACCTGATTTGTCACATCATCTCTCATGCAATCCATCTCTTGACTTGATGTCTAATTCCTCCTGCCTTGCCCAAATTGCTTTTACCAAATAATAGTCTGCTTTCCTAGAAATATGAACAAACCATGTGAATCTCAACTTCTTTTCTGAACCATAGTGCACATCCTACATCCCTTCTTGAAAATGTATCTATCACTTCAAGCTTCCTTAACAGCTCTGCCTTCACCTCCCAAGTTTCGGTATCATACAGAAGCACTAGCCACAATTTTGTATATCTTACTTTTCAGTTTCTGTGGCATTCTTCTGCCACACACTATTCCTGAGGCACTACAGCAGTTGGCTGCAGTACCACTGACTGTAGCTCTGAGCTCCTCATTCAGACCTCCATTCTCTTCAACCACCCTTCCCAGACACTTCAAGCTGTTAGTTTGTTTCACTATTTTTCTACTTATCTCAGTTGTGGTTTGTTTCGATTCCCCATTTGGTGCCATGTGCCATGACAGCTGTCTCAGCTGTATTAAGTTTCATCCCATGTGCCTTCATTTTTGCATTCCAGTTCCCTATCATGGTCATACTGACTGAATCCCACAATCAGCCAAAGCTAAACCTGAAATCTTTCCAGTGTTAGGTGCACAGACACTGAAGCCATACAGTGAACATCTGAGGTACAGAAAAAGGCCTAAAAGGCAACACAGTAATTTGGAAACAAGGAATTGCTTACCTTGAATTTCAAACTTCCTGGGAGACTTCAAATCTGGATATGACTTGGGCATTCTGTAAGGCTAGAGTCACTAGAAGGGCACTTTGCTGCTCAAATGGTAAAGTGGTTAACATCTGGAAGATTTGACAGAACCCCCCTCCCCCGCACCAGAATGCGGTCAAGGCTTGAGGTGTAATCCTGTTCCTTAATCTATCTGCATTTCTTTCTTTGGAACTGGTTTGACTGTCTGAATATCCACATGGTGAACAGAATTTGTTGCAGAAATGATGGAGCTTGGTATTGACTTGCTGCTGTCAGTCTGAAGGGCTGGGTCTGTGTCCCAACATGCATACTCTAATCCCTGGTACAAAAAGATCAGATGGCTGCACCTGCTAATAAAGAGGTGAAGCCAGAAGTAGGCAGCATAGCTTCTGCACTGGCTCACTGCACAATTTTGCCTTGCGTCTGTTGGACATGAGCAGTGTGACTCTAAGGAGGGCAGCCATGTAGTAGTTGCACTCACACTCCATGAAGGATAATGCGGAGGTGCCAGGGAATGCTTCATTTCTTGTTGATACAATGGATGAAAAGCCATCCCAGTTGCTTAAGCATCTTGTTCTGAGCAACATATCAGATCTTCAGGAAGAATGGGATGTTTTAATGACAAAGTATGGATGGCCACAGTGGATAAGAACAGTTGCTGTCACATAAATCCTACTTATTGTGAAGACACAAAAGCAGTACCTTACCCTTTTAAATTGTGGCTGGAGCCATGGCCTTGCATTTGTATAACTTCTGTGAACCTGATTTATTTATTGACTGATGGACATTTAGTGACTGGTTCAAAAACCCATCTTCTCTGGAAGCCCGGGGAGAAAAGCTCCAGCAATTTAATATTAACATATAACAAAAGTAAAAATATTACATTTATATAAAAGAAAACACATGCATATAAAAAAACTTGCAAAATTGCAAAAATTGTTGCAATAATTTGTTCAAGAGTTATAATGAAGGTGCTGAGACTGCACTTACAGTAAGAGTAGTTGTCTGTTAAAATATAAATATGTTCACTGGAAAATTATAAGCAGATTCAAGAATAAGTAATGTAATAAACATGGAATAGAGAAAAAAGTAAGGATTAGGTGCTGGATGTTTGAGAGATGAATTAAGAAGTAAGTTGGCACAAAAGAAGAAAAGAGGGAGTTTTAAGATAAGCTGTGGGCACTAGCAATAGATAAAATGTATGTATGAGGTAGCTGAGGTGAGTGAGTAAAAAAAGACAGGGGCCAAAAGGTGGATGATGTATTTAAAAATTTGGGAGGAAGATGACTATGGCAGGTAAGAGGGAGAGGTGTGGGTTATGCATTTGTTTTAGAGCACAGGCAGGTGCAGAAGTTTAGAAGGTGGTTTTTAAGTCTTAAATTTCTTGGTATTACCTATACTAGTAATATGTTTTGATAAAATGTTCAATAGTTTAGACAGCACAGGAATAAAGACACTGGCCGGCTCTTCTATTGGGTTTATGAACACTTAGTTGTTTGTCTAATGAACGGAGAGTTCTGGTAGGAATGCAATTGTGTAGGACAGATTTTAGGGTGGGACAGGCAACTGGCTTGCATATCATTTTATGTGCAATAATTAGCTGCAGATAGTCAAGATGGTGTGGGAATTCAAGCCAGTTTAGCTCTGTCCGTGCTTTGCAATGGTGGGAGCGGTATGCCTGGCCTATGGCAAATATGGTGATCTTGTAGTAGCAGGACTGAAGTTTTTTAGGGACAAGTGCAGGTTGATGAAAATAGGAGCACCATATAGTAGAGAGGGGATCAAGTAGGTATTGTCTAGGATTCTTCTGGTTAAGGGGTCCATGAAGTTTTTACGTCCGTCTAGAGTCCCAAGTTTGAAGTGTTTTTTTTTCCCCCAATAGTGTTGCATGTGTTCCCCAAATGTGAATTCATTGTCTACAGTGATACCTAGTAGCTTAGCATGCGTTACAACTTCCACCTCTGCTTTGTTTAGGGAAAAAAAATTGAATTCACACGAGAACATTTTGGAAGTAAAAAGTAGTTTTGTTGGGATTGACCAGTAACTGTGCCTCATTTAGCCAAGATTCTATTGAGGTAAAGGCATTTTGTGTTATTTGCAGACGATCTGGTATACTGTTAGATGAGGAGATAATGGTGGAATCATTGGCGTACTGGATTAATGTGTTTTGCAGGGAGGTGGCATGGAGGTTATTGATAAATATATTGAACAGGAGGGGCCCAAGTATGGACCGCTGTGGTACTCCTGTTTTGTTGGTTTGATAGTGTGACAGATAACCTTGCCATTTAACACATTGCTGTCTGTTGGACAGATAAACAATTGTGGGGAGGGATGTGAACATCCTAGTGAAAGGAGTTGCTGTAGAAGTTTGACATGTGATACCTAAAGGTCTATGACAAATCTAATAGTATTATGGAGGTTAACTGTCCAGTGTCCCTGGCTTTACTTACTGTATTCTGTAAAGGACATGAGGGCAGTTTTTGTGCCATTTGCAGGCCTAAATCCATGTTGAGTGGGTGTAAGAAAGTTGTTATGGATAACACAGTTTAGTAATTGTAAGTGTACACACTCTGAGTAGTTTTGATAGAGGGGATAATACAGCGATCGGTCTGTTGTTGGTTAGTTTATTTGATTTATCTCCTTTGTGAAGAGGAGTTATTATAGATTGCTTCCACAGGTTTGGGAATTGGGGATTCACTGATGGACTGATTGATAAGTATGCTGACAGGATACGCAATAGATTCAGCAGCGAGTTTTAAGTATTCTGATGGGAGATTATCTGTAGAAGAATGTGGTTTTCATTTGCGAAGTTGTTTACCTATTAATGTAGTGGATACAGGTTATAGAGAGAATGAGTGTTGGGTGCTGGTGTGTTTTGGCAAGGGGGGAGAGGTGATGTCTTTGGTGGATATCTAAGAGACAAATGGAATGGTATCTGTAAAATTACCAATTGTAATAGTGTTAGAACCTGTAACTAATTTAGCTACGTCTTCAATAAAATGGGTGTTACACATATTAGCCACTTCAGTTGGTGTACTATCTGTGATCGGTGATGGATTTTGACTGGACCCAGGGTTAAGCAGTTGTGATGTGGTTTTCCAGAATTTTTTTTGATTGGTTTTGTGGCTGGTTAATTGTTGTGTAAAATAATTTTCTATCAGCATTCACAATTTTTTTTGCTTTGTTTCGTAGCTACCTATAGTTCTGAAGATTTGTATCATTCTTAGTCTTTTGCCAATCTTTCCAGGCTATGTCTCTGGTTTGAAGTATTTATTTAGTGGATTTGGTTAACCAGGGTGAGTGGTTTACTTTTGCTCTTTTTTCCCTGAGAGGGGCTAATTTGTTAAGAGTATCTATAGTTTACTGAAGTAGCTGACAGCACTGTCTAGAGGTAGTGTTTTAGTATAGATCACTTAAATGATTTTAATATACTGAAGAGATCTTGATTAAAGTTTGACTGGTTTCTGGATGTTTTGTAGGTGTGTGTTTTGGGTTTTTGCAGGGTAGTTTAAGTGTATGCGGGCAGGTGCTCACTTAAAAATTTGGAAGTGTATTGGAATTGACAGTACGTGTTGGGGTCAGAGACAAGGATCTAATCTAGTGTGGAACAACGGTTAGTATTATTTTGTATTCTACTGGGGTGGCAATGAGTTATGTAAAGCCGTAGAGGTTGATACTACTTGCTGGTGAGGTAGTGGATAGGTTTTGTCAATTGATGTTGACATCCCCCATGACTACTGTTTCACTGGAGACATTTCCAGATATCCAGGAAAGAATATCCTTCAAGTATAAGAATGTTTTGGCCTGGGGGGTATGTAAACTACTGCAATACAAAGTTGTTTGGTGTTGTTCATCTTCAGCATTACTAAATGTGGGAAATTTTTTGGAGAGAGGTACAATTGTGTATGTACTGGGATAAAGTAGGGCTACTCCTCTACCTTTTTTATCGATTCTATCAATTCTTAGTATGTTAAATCCTGGTGGCAGGATTTCTGTGTCTTTGATGTGCGGTTTTAACCAGGTTTCAGTAACAGCTAATATATCTGGGGTGTACTGCAAATGCTACATATATTTAGAGTGGCTAGTAACAGATTTTTTTTGAGAGAGGAGATTGAGGCTAGAAGAACTGAGGGGTCCAGAATTGGGATGGATGCTGTCACACGACTTAGGCTGAGAAGAAGAGGGGAGTACAGGTTGTTGTAGGTGAGTGTTTTACACAGAAGTACAGGATAATAAAAACTGTGAAATGGGTCTGTGGAAGAAGATAACACTTTTTGCTTTGAAAAGTGGAGGAAGTTTCGCTCAAGCTAGGTGATACCTGTGAAAAGCTATTAGCACGTTTTTCATAGAGATTAAAAAGGTGGGTGACTTTCAGGCTAAGTTGATTTGTGAGAGAGGGAAGTGATATGAATTAGCAGTACTCGGGCTACAGGTATGAATATGGTAAGGCTAGTAATAATTTTAAGTTGTGACATTTTGTGGTGCTAAAGATAATAAATAAAGAAAATGAAGTTGGATGTATAAAGACTGAACAGTGTGTGTGTGTGTGTGTGTGTGGAGGGGGGGGCTGCAGATATGTGGCTATTACCTACATGATGTGCCCTGTAAGCGTTGGGATTATTATGTGGAGGACTGCCAATGGTAAAATTGGGGATGGATTTGGATTGGTTGAGAAGTAATTAGGGGAGAAGCATTTGAATGTATAAACGTAACTGAAGTGGGGGTGGGTGAGAATAGGGGTAGGGTAGAGAAGTGGAGTGAGGGCAAACAAAGCAGACAGAACAAGGCTGCCTATTAAGCACAGAAAAACAATCAGTTTTCACACACTATGGCAGGTCAGTATGCTAAATAATGTTGCATGAAGATAATTGTACATACTGGCAAGGAGGTGTTTTTGTTATGTTAAGGCAGGGATTAAAAAGGTATTATTTTTATTTAAGAGAAGATGGAAATGTTGCAAGACATAATACTCTGTTTTCCTACTTTAATGCAAGCTGCATTAATAAAATCATAAAAAAATAAAAAGCATATTAAACACAAAAGAGGAAACATATTAAATACAGGGGTGGTGCGAGGCTGTCATGAGCAACCAGCTCAATGTACATGCCACTACAGATGTTAAAGTACTTACAAGCTATAGTTTATTTTTGCAGCACAACAGAAGATCGTACAAAGCAAATCCTTGAGCTTTCTGGACTATGACACTTTACAGCAGCTGGAAGGGTGCAGGCGTCCTTCAGCGGGTGCAAGGGACCAGGTATGCTGCTGAATACTGAATTATTATGTTGTATACAATGCATATGATTTTCAAGAGCTAAGCAGGATCTAGTATGTGTGTACAGTTGCATTCCAGTTCTACATACATGGTTGTCACCCATGCCAATCAACATGGGACATCTCCAATTTCAGCTCTGCACTCCTGCGTAACCCCCAGACTTTTGTCAGGAAGATGATTATCCCTTATTTTGGTGACAAGCACTTAATCATACATTTTTCTGCATGTTTACAATATGCCACTGCTACTTTTGTTTTCTTGTTTGAGAAGGGAGAAACCATGAATCACTGATGATTCAGCCAATCAAGTTTTGTCGTGTTCCAGCACTTCAAAGAAGTAGGAATGAGTACTTGGGATTTCAACAGTCAGTACACATGTTGACTAAAGTCTGTAAAGCTACTTTAGTTTAACCACTAATAGCATACGAAATCTTAACATTTTTTTCAAACTTGTTACATATACAACTTTTCTTAAGAGTAATTGAAAATATTTTACATATATACCTACCATGATCTCCCTGAAGACCTTGGAATGTATCTTAGGATCCTTGCTTTTGGGCAACAAGAAAGGACTGCTGGTACCACTGCCCGTCATGTTGGCTTGGTGGGATACGAGATGACCAAAGTCAGCAAGTACTCACGTCTTTAAATTTTGTTGTCTGGGTAAGTCATTTTTGCACCCTTGCCTGCTGATTATCTAGCCATCATTAAATCAGACTCTGCCCTTTCATCCTGCAAAACAAGGGTCTACTTCCCAACACTGAACAAGGTGAGAACTGTTGTGGGGGCCAATAGGCTATGAGGTTGGCTTATGCCCTCTCTGGCATACTTCCAGCTGAAGGCATTCCACCACCTATGCAGGGAGACTGCCTGCATTACTGTGAGGATGTTCTAGGCGTTCATCCTTGCCAGTATATGCTCCGGTACAGTCACTAGTGAAAGTTACCACCAAGTTACAGGCTGCTCACCTGAAATCCTGCCATCAAGATGCTCTCCACAGTGCTGTCATCCTTCTGAGGGACTACTACAGTTTGCATCCCTGATTGCTTATCCTACCCTGCCACTGCTGTCATGTGCCTCAGCCACTAGTTAATCTCTGGTCACTTAGGGGGTAGCCACAGATTTATCTCCTCTAAACCCATGGTGATGGTTACTCCCGCAAGCTTAAGAAATGTGACCTGAGGGGCTGAAAATGACACCCCCTCTGAAGAAAGGGTCTACCTCCTTTTTTATGGCTTTAATCTGTCTTCCAGTATTTGGGCCAAACATCACAGGAACCCAAAATGGAAATCCTGGATGCTTTGATAGCCTTGGCCGTGTATCCTTTTACTAAGCTGTTCCACTTGCAAGTGTATGAACAGATACACACCAAAGGGGCCATTATATTTAACGACTAGCCTAATGAGGGCTGAGTAAAGAGGGACAATGACATCCCTACATCTAAACACAATCAAATTGTTTAGAAGCTGTACAATATAGAAGGGCTTTCTTACAGCAATGGACATGTGGTTGAAAATTAGGACACTGTCCACATTAAGTTCCCAAATCCTGAACAATATGGTCATCTCTTAGACGCGTATTGTCAGTGTGGTACTTCCCTGGGGTAGATGACTTCCCAAAGTATGCAATAATGCATTTTTTGGCATTTAGTTTGTCTATGATTTTGGCACCAGTTATTTATTTGGGAGCGACCTTCTTCCAGGATGGCTACGTCATTTAAGATTCAATGACTGCTCCTAGCTTGCAGTCATCTACAAACTTAGTCAACCAGTGTCCTTTGGTACTGGCCTTTACTTCAGAAAAGCAGATGCCAAATGAGGAGTTCAGGCACAGAATCCTGGAGGACTGGGTGACTGGTCCCCATGCGGAGGTAACTTCTTCTATTTTAATTTCCTGCATCCCATCTGTAACTGCCTGGGTCTGTGAAAGTTCTTACGGGGAATGGCTGTAACTGTTCTCCATTCACTTGGTACAAAACCTGTATGGAGGATGAGACTGAACTGTGTTAGGGGTGTGGCTAAATCATGCTATATGCAATTTAAGATGCATCCAAGGATATTCTCAGGACCCATTAATGCAGTACTTTTAGCTTTTGACAGTACTTCTGTTAGGACTTGGTCTTGTGTGTTGGCAGGAGGCGAGACAGTTTCAGGTGTACCTTGAGGAATACATGGGTGGCAGAGATGGGTAAAATTAGAGCTAAATTTATTAGCCAGGAGGTTCATTATATTTTCAGTCACAGTGTAGTCAGCTCAGCACTTTACTGTGTTGTGCTCTTGAGATTACGATCATAACTGAAAAATGGGTCTTATCCTCAAACTTGGCTTTGGTGGATTTTATTAAGCTCCTGAGTTTTGTTTATTTTGGTAACAAGGACTCTTAACATTCTGGGAATTACTCTTCTTTTATTCAAAATTCTATTCCTTTTATTAAAAAAGTTGGTTGATAAATGCTTTCACCATGAGGGTTTGTTTCTTGTGTTTGCCCTGCACTTGTTCTTAAGTGGTACAGCTGCATCCATGCAGCTATTCACATGCTGGTATAGTATGGTGGTGTGTGGTTCTGCATATTCAGTGGAGTTAACTGGCTTTGGTGGGGATTTGAAGCTTGCCAATGTTATCACTGAGAAGTAGGTGGCTTGTCTTAAAGAAACTTCTAAAGATCTCTGGTTTCAATATTATTCTGAAGGAGACTACTTTATGGTCAGACATAACAAGTGCTGAAGATACACAAGGGACAGTGCAAGATGCTCCCATATTACTAAGAGCAAGATCCAAAATATTACTGCCTTTAGTGGGTACTCTGACCAACTGTTCCATGGAGTTTGTACTGTGAAAGTCCATGAATCTCTGTGCTTGTGCACTAGTGGTGGTGTAGGTTTCACAGTGCATAGTTGGATAGTTTAGATCACAAAGGAAAAGGGTATTTGGTTTAACCGTAAGTAACTTTAGTTCCTGTATATAGGCGGTGTGGCTTTCTTGTGTTAGAAGGGTACGGATGTATGTGATTTTGCTTGGAGTGTTTACTGGACTCCACTGTAAAAGGTACAGTTGGATACTGTTACCTCTGCTCTAAAAAGCACTTTTTAATTAGTGATGGAGGAACAGCTGATAAAATGAATTATCAGTTCCTTAACATAAGCTGTTCCACCAAAATTACTTTTGGTGGAACAGCTTATGTTAAGGCACTGATAATTCATTTTTCACCTGTCACTATACTTTCAGTTCATAACCTGGCTAAGATGGCCACAGTTTGTCTTCTTAATAAAATCACCCCAGAACTTGTGCTTGCTGCCTGCACTTGGGTAGATATGCAGAATGTACAAATATATATGTGTGTGTGTGTGTGTGTGTGTGTGTGTGTGTGTGTGTGTGTGTGTGTGTGTGTGTGTGTGTGTGTGTGTGAAAGGTACACATATGGCAAGAAACAGCTGGCCTGCGCACATGCACTCGGGGATTTCTGAGGAGAAAGAAACATAAATGGTGAATGTGCAGTATATAGAAAATGTGTTCCATACATAATGCATTTGGAAATAACACAGATACGTCAATAGACTAGGAGAATGACAACTCAGAAACCAAACTTCAGAGAAAAATGAGAATTCAACTGGGGAGTAACTTTTACCTTAAGGGAGATGACCTATGACTGTTGGCATATAAAAGCCCAAAGCTTTAAGAAATATTTAACAATGCTAGTGGCTGCCAGGAAAAGCATCTTCAGGGACATGTACTCCAGATATGCTAAACAATCTGGTCTAGAAATTAACTGGATGTTAGAACATGCTGATTATTAAGATCACATTCCAAGGCACAGAAATATATTCAATGAAGGAAGAACTAAAGAACCCACTTCAAAACTAGCTCACCAGCATTGCCAGGCCAGTGCCCTTGCTTCCAGCAGTTAACATGTACTGATACGACAGATGCATATACCTTGGTCGTGGAGAAATGATGCTTAATTCTGTGCCTCTCAACCTCTGAGCCCTTAAAATTACAACAGATAACCAGAAGAAGAGTACTTTATTTTTCGCAATATAAAGTTTTCATATTGTATACCTTACAAAACTAGGGCTAGATCCAAATACTAATCTTGAGTAGCATCTAACTCCTACAGCAGCACCACGAACAGCTGCTACCATTCAGTTTATTAGCCAGGTAGTAGTGGATGGCAAGGTCATTCTTCCATATATTTAATACAACCCCTTCCTTCATGACAGTTCAGAGTCAATGCATTTAATCTATTCTGGGGGAAGGTTGTAATGGGGTACCCACAGAAAAACCATGCAAACACAGGGAAAACTCAAACTCAACAGGAAAGTCCACCAAGAACTGAACCGAAGAACCTCTTTTTTTGAGGTGACAGCGTTACTCACTGCACCACCCAGTCTTTGTGCAGGTATGTTTATATAATAAGATATGTACCCATAAACAGATCCAACTTTATGAAGAAAATTAGTTGATCTACAAGGAGTGACTAAATATGACAGCCAAAATCACAGCACTATGACTCAATCACAGCATCCTGAGGGAAATCCCAGAGTCTGACTAAGCAAACCTGTGGATGTTTTTTTTAATGCTGTTTTCACTGTTTACAAAGCTTTTTGTTTTCGCTGTTTAAGTATTTACTGGTATTTTTTCACTGTTTTAAAGCTATCTGTTCTGCCTTTTCTGGCTTTCCTGCCAAGCAGTGTTTAATTAACTGATCTGTTAACTGTTTAAAACATTATTTAGAGCCTCCTGGCTGACTTTCTGCAGTTTTAAACATTTTTTCAATGTCCCACTGCTACTTTTCTGCTGTGTTAAACATTCTCTAGCGTTTCCTGCTGAAACTAGCTAGCAGCTGTAGCATAGCCCAGATCCAGGCCTGCTGCTTCTAGAACTGTTTGTAGTGGTTTGTTTGTTCTGAGCATGTTTTAAAGGCCATCCTCAATTGGAAGCAGCCTATCTGCACTTTTGTGAGAGGACTGTGCTGACTGGGACCTGTCTGGTAAAGGGAAGCCGGTCTAGGGCTTGGATTAAGCATCCTCATTGGTTCTTTTGAATCATTTTAGAGTCTTTTTCAAGTTTTAGCTTCAAGTATTTAGGCTCTGCATTTGAGGAGGTTTTCTACTTTGCGTAACACCACTCACTACTGTACAACTGTGCGCCAAAGCTAGGCAGTTAAATTAAACAAATTTTCCCTTAAAACGGAGGCAGAAATATCTACTCACTGAGCACCTCCGTGGTTGTTTCTGAAAAGCCGCTCCCAGTGACAACAGCCTTCAACCCAACATTATGGACAGTTGGACTATATTTGTTTCTCTTGCCAACCTTGTTGACTTGGGTCTCTTGAGACAGTGTAGCAACTGCCTCATATACACAGACAACCCTCTACTAATAATACAATCTAGTACAGAGTGCAAGAGATGTATTTACACCAAGATTCTAGAATCCATGCTCTCTCTCTCACTCAAAACAGTAACACGGAGAAAGTTGTCAATTCACCCACTACAACATAAACACATAGTACCACTACTCGTATACATAGTACTATCCAACACGTAAATCCACAAATGCAGAGGTTCTCTCTAAACACTTACCGAAACACCAGATACCCCAAAACACAAGACTTTTACAGCTAACACAGTCCCCACAACACCCATGACACATAGCAACACCAGTCTCTTTCCCACAAAGCCCGTAGTAAGGTGTAACACTTGGAAAAAAAGAAGTTATGTACTCACCATAACGTTCCACCTGAGTAGTTCATTTGTCTTCAACCTGTGGGCTCACGGATCCATATCGGATCAGACTCGGCCTCATATCCAGCATCTGATCCGAGCTCAAAGCTCCTCCCCTTACCCATAATGCCCATCTCCTTCCTCCCTTCAGATTGAGTTTGCTGCCCAATACGTTACTCACACCCAACCCAACAGGACCTTGTCACAACCAGAAAGAAATTCTGGAACAAAGAGAAGGGCAAAAGGGCACCCAGAGGGGTGCTATTATTAACTCCCCAAGTGATGCAGACATCTTACAGAAAGACTCATTGGGACCAATGACTGGTGTCAAAACCATGGCCTTCAGAATAATGCCAAAAAATACGTCATCATCCCCTTTGGGAAAAACTCAGTTCCCACTAATTACCACATCAATGGGAGCCCACTGAACACTGAAAGTGTTATAAGAGATCTGGGGACACAGGTGGACAGCAACCTCTCCTTCGACCACCACATTTCCACTGTGGTCAGAAAGTCCTTCTATGTACGTATGTACGTGTATGTCTTCTCATTACCAAGGGTTTTCCATCCAGGAAGAAAGAGGTCATCATTTCTCTCTACTCTTCCTTCATTAGGCCAGTCGTATAGTATAATGCCCTATTTGGCATGTAGCTCACTAGACACCTGCAAGAGCTGGAGAGGCCACAAAAGTACCTCACAAAGAGGATCCTAGGCCTTAAACACATGTCCTACATGGACAGACTCAAAAAAACCTCCAGCTATTCTCTGTCTCATATCGTCTACTAAGAGGCGATCTCTGCTTGACTTACAAAGCCATGTCTGACCCAGCTCTGTTAAAAATGCTACATCTAAAGAAATCCCAATCCCTCCACACACATGCTCCAGAGACCTCAACCTCATTACCACAATCAACAGAATATGCTGGAGGGACAGGTTCATAACCCAGAGACTGCCCATGCTCTGGAACAGACTTCCATACATGTCAAGCAGGGCAGCTCACTGACCCTCTTCAAGAGAAATCTTGATGAGTAGATGGGAAGTAGAAAGTTCACACCAGGGATCACTTCAATGCTCTAATTCATAGAGGCACTGGGAACTAATGACGGGCGGCACAATGCCAGGGCACTTCTATGGGCTAGGCTTGTAAAGGCCCCAGGGCCATTAGCCTATTACACACCTATGAACCAGAGGGTGTCCACCTTTTATACTTATAAGGCCAACAGGCAGTTCAGACAAGGTCAGGGGAATGGTTGAAGACAAAGCACAACAACTCAGATGGAACATTATGGTGAGTACGTAACGTCTTTATCTGAAGTAGCTGTCTTCATCTGATCTTCAAGCAAAAAAACAAGCGATACTCCACACCATCAGTAAAAATTTAATAAAATGACAAAGCTTTCAGATACAAACTATCCTTCAGTATGCCAAACAATACGTCGTCATCCCCTTTGGGAAAAACTCAGTTCCCACTAATTACCACATTGATGGGAGGCCACTGAACACTGAAAGTGTTATAAGAGATCTGGCGACACAGGCGGACAGCAACCTCTCCTTCGACCACCACATTGCCACTGTGGTCAGAAAGTCCTTCTATGTAGCACATCTCATTACCAAGGGTTTTCCATCCAGGAAGAAAGAGGTCATCATTTCTCTCTACTCTTCCCTCATTAGACCAATCGTATAGTATAATGCCCTATTTGGCATGTAGCTCACTAGACACCTGCAAAAGCTGGAGAGGCCACAAAAGTACCTCACAAAGAGGTTCCTAGGCCTTAAACACATGTCCTACATGGACAGATTCAAAAAACCTCCAGCTATTCTCTGTCTCATATCGTCTACTAAGAGGCGATCTCTGCTTGACTTACAAAGCCATGTCTGACCCAGCTCTGCTAAAAATGCTACATCTAAAGAAATCCCAATCCCTCCACACCACATGCTCTAGAGACCTCAACCTCATTACCACAATCAACAGAATATGCTGGAGGGACAGGTTCATAACCCAGAGATTGCCCATGTTCTGGAACAGACTTCCATACATGTCAAGCAGAGCAGCTCACTGGTCCTCTTCAAGAGAAATCTTGATGAGTAGATGGGAAGTAGAAAGTTCACCCCAGGGGTCACTTCAATGCTCTACTTAATAGAGGCACTGGAAACTAATGACGGGCGGCACAATGCATGGGCACTTCTTTGGGCTAGGACTGTAAAGGCCCCAGGGCCATTAGCCTATTACACACCTATGAACCAGAGGGTGTCCACCTTCTATACTTATAAGGCCAACAGGCAGTTCAGACAAGGCCGGGGGAATGGTTGAAGACAAAGAACTACTCGGATGGAACATTATGGTGAGTACGTAATGTCTTTATCTGAAGTAGTTGTCTTCATCTGATCTTCAAGCAAAAAAACAAGCAATACTCCACACCATCGGTAAAAATTTAATAAAATGACAAAGCTTTCAGATACAAACTATCCTTCTTCAGTATCTTACATAAAACAGCCATTAAAACAGCATTTTTATATCTTATTCAAACATATCACGACACAGCAACCTATCAAAAAACAATTAAAGCAGCAATTAAACTTTTAAAAGCACAGTAGCAGCATAGTATACATAATCATTTTTTTCTTCACTTTCTGTTTAAATTTAAAATTATTGGTCATTTCTTGCATCTGAGCATGGCAGACTTCTGTGAGTATTTAGCCTACTGGCTCACAGATATGGACTCTTAAGGACACCTTTAAAGGTCCTTCTTGCATGCATGCTCCTCTTGTGTAGGTACTTATTTACCTGTACATCTTTTTACATATACTTGTCTCTAAGCCAGACCCTGTCATTTATAACTTAATATCCAGAAAATTTACAAAATCCTCAGCAAATTCCATCTCAAATTTGAGAAACTCAAGGGTATTATTTAAATATTCACAAAACCAGCCAGTTCAACTTTGACTGTGGACGAACCGGCTCCTTGTTGAAAAATCCCCGATAAGAATTCCAACACCGCAGAAACTGGAGCACTAAAAGGATCCAGTGCATGCTGCAAAGGCCATATAGAAAAACGTTTCCACTTGCTATAGTACACCTTCCTTGTGGAAGACTTAATGAGCCACCACCAGAATTCTTTTGATGGGAGAAGATAAACTGGAAGTCCTGATGATCATGGATGGGGAATCACTTAGGGATGAGAAATGAGATCAGGAACTGAATCCAACGTCCATGGTGGAGCCACCAGATGTGACCACAGAGAGGGAAACCAGACTTGGCAAGGCCAGAATGGGGCAATGAGGATCACAAAGCTCCCCAGCCTGTGAGCTTTCTGAAGAAATGTTGGTATCAAGGGTAGAAGAGGATAAGCATACAAAAGACTGGGAAGGCCAAGCAAAAATCAGACCATCTCTGGGGGGCCTCCCCTGAGGGAGTTTCAGAGCAAATAACTCACTGCATTTCGCATTGGAGGGAGAGGTGAATAGATCGCAGCAAGGCTGACCCCACTTGAGAAAGATCTGTTCTGCTACTGAAGGATTCAGAGACCACTTGTAAGGCATCATACTGTTGCACTGTCCCGGAATGTGTGTTGCCACCAGAAAACGACCGGTGGAGATCACCGATTCCCACACTCTCATGGCTTCGTGACAAAGGGGGTAAGATCTGGTTCCCCCCACTTGTTGATGTACCAGACCACCAACATATTGTCTGTCTGGATAGCAATCATTCCCTGAGGGAAGTTTGGCATGGATAGCCTGCAATGTGAGAAGTACCACCCTCATCTCCAGGATGCTGATATGCAAACTGGTCTCGTAGGGGGACCACGTGCCTTGAACTGTCCTTCCAGAGCAATGTCCCCCCTCCAGTTAGGAGGCATCTGTAGTCACCGTGGCCTTGGGGAATGCTGGGAGAAAAAAGGATGTCCCCGGACCACGTCCGGTGAATGAATCCACCACCGAAGACAGTCCCTACACACTCGAGAGATTTGAATAGGATGAGACAACGGGAAATCTAACTGGGACCATTGTATGGAAAGGGTCCACTGAAGAATCCGCATGTGAAGACGTGCCAAGGGTAAAAGATTGATCATGGCTGCCATGGACCCCAATGCCAGTAGTACTACTAGTGTCGGAGAGCGAGTTTGAAGAATGTAAAGATCATATAGCTTCAGACTGCACATCCTGTCTGGAGTAAGGAAAACTCTTGTTTGAAGTGTGTCTAGCCGAGCCCCAGTGAAATCCAAGGTCTGAACTGGGGCCAGAGATGATTTGCTGAGCTTGATGGTGATGTTTAACCTCTGGGCTAGTAGAAGAAAGGAATCCCTCACTTGACAAAGTTGATGCCTGGAAGGGGCAGTGAGGAGCCAATCGTCCAAGTAGGGGAAGACCTGAATGCCCTGGAGACTCAGGTGAGCTGCTACTACTGACATCACTTTGGTGAACACCCTGGGGGCTCTGGTGAGACCAAAGGGGAGCACTCTGAACTGATAATGATTGGCACCTAGCACCGAGAGCACTTGTCCATCTTGATATGATAGCACGCATCCTGGAGGTCGATTGAGCACATCCAGTCGCTCTCCTGCAGAAAGGGCAGGATAGATTGAAGTGTGACCATCCGGAATTTCGCCTTGGACACTGACAAGTTCAAGGTGGATAGATCCAAAATGGGTCTTAGGTCCCATGTTTTCTCTGGCACCAATAAGAACCTGGAATAAATGCCTGATCCGGAGTGGTCGAGGGGGATGGGTTGGATGACTCGCTTTCTTAGCAGCTTTGCAATTTCCAGTGCTGCATCCTCCCTGTGTGCGGGTTGAACGTCCGGGAAGTGTTTTAGAGGTAGAGGTGGCTTGAGGAACGGGAATGAATAGCCTCTGGATATAATCTGCAACACCCAACAATCTGTTGTGATGGACTTCCACTCTGTTAGGTGTAGTGATAACCGGTTACCGAATGCCTCCAGAGATGAGCAGTCGGGTAACGCTTCAGGGCTTCTGCGCAGCTCTGTCTGAGAAAGGTTCTCAAGACCCGTAATTTCTCAGACCTGCTCTGCCTCTAGGGCAACATCTGTCGTATCCCCCTCTGTCCCTGGGGGAAGGGGAGTCCTGAGTGTCTTGGGGAAAAGTCTGAGATTTCAGGAACCACATCTTGGTCCCCTGCTGATTCCTAGAAAAGGATCGTTAAGGGGCGGAGAAGTGGATTCTGACGGCAGTCTTCCCGTCCTTCAAACTCAACTAAAGTCTCACGTACCGACTTTCCAAACAGTGAGAAACCGTTGTACGGGGCAGAGGTGAATGACGTCTTAAAAGGTTCCAAGAACTGACAGAGCTGGAGTCAGGCATGTCACCCAATGGAAACGCCTGTAACAGCTGCTCTAGCAGCTTCTTCGGTAGCATGGGAGAGAAGCATAAAAGCGTGTGTAAGAGTGGCCATATGAGTGGAAATCTTCTACTTGTCCTTCGCCAACATGGACTCAGGGGTCAACTCAGCGATCTCCTTCACCATATCTCATTGCAGCCGAATCACATGTGCCATGTAATTCAGTGCCCTTACGGAAAAAGTCACTGATGCATACACCCACTTCCCAAAGCGGTCCATCACCCTTGACTCTCGGCCCAGAGGATGAACCATAGTGATTTCCTGAGCAAGCGCTTTCCTAGTGGCAGCTGCCACCATGACAGCATCAACCGGGGACCCATTATTCCAGTGTGATCTATCTGAAGGGGGCTCAAAACTTTATCCAGGCATTTGGGGCTGAGAACCACCGTGTCTGGTTCCTTCCACGCCAGAGATGTTATCAGGTCCAGTAAACGATCTTCGGGAGGGGACACCTAGGAAGTAGAGGGCCCTGCACAAAATGCCTCGAAGAACACCAATTCATCAGAGTTAAGTCCCCCCCCCCCCCGGCGGAATTCCATGATGACTCCTAAGAAGACATCCTCGGGGGGGGGGGGGATTGGAGGGAACCTTCCCCTTCCTCCTAATCGTGTCTTCGGTGAGTGACTCCAGTGGGGAATCTAAGTGCCTCCTTTTGCACGTGCATTTGCGAGAGATCTCAGTGGGAATCTCTGGGGAGGACTCGCCAATGTCCTGCTGCTCCCAAGCAGAAGCTTCCTGAGGCAAAATGGCAGCAGGCTGTCCCTGTAATGGCAGGATGGCCGGAGACGTACCCGAAACAGAGGGAGTAGGGTGGAGTCTGAGGACGAGATGGTCAAGGGTCTCGAAATAGAGAGGACCCTCTACACCACATCGAAAGGCAAAGGGGAACGGACATCCTGAGAAAGGCCAATAGGAGCAGTCACTTCCTGACCGAAAGGGGGAGCCAGAGCCGAGCCTCCAAGTGCCGAGATACCGAGAGGAAGGCTCCGCCCCAACACACACAGAACAGACACCAACCCCTCAGATCCGACACCAAGGCTATGGCTCCAAAAGCTTGTCGTATCCGACCTGCTCAAAGTCATAGCCAGATTCGAGGCACAAGGTACCATCGGCGCCGACCCCTCGATCCATAGAGTCCTCGGATCCAAGGGCACCGAAACTGAAGGTTGGATCAGAAGAGTAATCGGGGTGAAAAAGGGCTGTGTGCTCCCCCTCAGGAGGGAGAGGGGGACAGGCAAGACTCCCATCTGAATCTGGGTGCGGATGAATTTCCGCATCAGCCTGTCCATCCCCGCTTCACTACGGCTCCGGGTGGAGCAGGAAGAGGTGGTGACAAACACCAGCCTGGGAGAGCGGTGAGGAGAAGCCTGCATTGGCGACTGGATCCGGGGCTCCTCCCGCTCCAGGGAGAACCGGGGAGAATGGATCCAGGGAGATTCCGATCTCAGAGCCAACCTAGATTTAGGTGGAGGACCAGTTAGAGCCAAGCGATCCAGAGATAGCTTTCTCGGCTTATCCTTCTTAACAGGATTTTTCCCCATCCCCAGGCCTGTTTGAGGGAGTCTGAGTCCCAGGCCAGGGAAGAAGTAGAAGCAGAATCTGGGGGCATAGGGACTTGAGTCCCCAACGAAGGAAGAAGGCCCTTAAGTATCAATTTATCCCTCCTGTCCTTCAGTGCCTGGGGATTAAAACTGGCACAGATGGAGCAGGAGATCTGAAGGTGGGCTGCCCCCAGACACACTACGCACACAGTGTGGCCATCGGCTGGGGAGAGCTTATGGCCACACTCTGCACACTTTCTGAACCCTGTGTCAGACATTTTCCCAAAGCAGGCCCAACACACTCACGAGCACTCATACCACACACACTCACGAAAAGAAGTGAAAAGAGTTTTTTTTTTTTTTTTTAAACCGACGACCATGTGGGGGGGAGGTAGAAAGTAGGTTTAGACCCAAAAAAGCAACACTTACCACACTTTCTATGCAGAGAGCTCAGACCATGATGCGGACTTCACAGGCAGCAAATGAGATCTGATGGGAGGAATGAGACAGGGGCATTGTGGGTAAGGGGAAGAGATTTGAGCTTGGATGAGATGCTGGAGATGCGGCCGAGTTGGATCCAATACGGATTTGTGAACCCACAGGTTAAAGATCAAATGAAGACAACTACTTCAGATACAAGTTTTCTCGTCATTGGAGACTCAACAGTGAGACATAATGATGTCCCACTAACCAGGCTGGACAAGGAGAATGTCACGGTCAGCTGCCTGTCCGGTGCCAGGATTCATCAAATCACGCACAGAAGTACTGTTATGACTCTGTCATAGTTCATGTTGGTGTGAATGACCTGAAACGTACCTTGCTGGACTATATGAAGAGAGGCATAGTTGAGTTTTCTGAGTATGTGTTCCAGGCAGGTATGTCCCTAGCCTTGACCAGCATGCTACCCTCACCTAGAATGCTGCCACAGTATAAACAAAAAAGATTACTGACTTCAATAACTGGCTCAGTTGGTGTCATTCAAAGGGGATCCCGTTCTTGTCAACCTGGGAAGCCATGGTTGACCAACCTCGCTGCTTTGCCAGAGGTGGCTTGCACCTGGCACCCCTAGGTTTTGGACTGCTGGCAAAGGCTCTTGCCTCACCCATAGTGCCTTTTTAGGCAAGGTCTCAAAAACAACAATACCGACATGAAATTAACAAGTCAGAACAAAATAAGAGTCATGTTGCTAAATGCTAGGAGATTACACCAAAAACTGCACTCCGTGGAAGTATTCTATCACTAGAAGATGCAGATGTTTGTGCAGTCACAGTAACCTGGTTTAAGGCCTCAGATTGTATCCTGGCCCTGCAAGGCTACAATGCTTTCCACTCCTTTAGACCACAGAATGGACATGTGAAAACCAAAGGAGGGAGAGATAAATTCACCTTCTGTCTAGTCAGACTGGACAATTCCATGGAGTTACTCCAGGTCCAGGTTATGGTGGGCAAGACTGCCATTCAAGTTCTTCACCAGTTATGTCACGGGGCCTACTTAACCAAACTGAAGACCATCCAAATTTTACCGAACACACTGGTTATGGAGGATTTCAATTATCCCACCATCAACAGGGAAACCTATGCTAGCACAAAAGTTCCTTGATTCTGTGAATTCAAACACCCTGAAAAAAAGTGTCCATACCCCAACAAGAGGAACAAGCATTCTAGACCTGGTCCTCATCAACATCTCAAGCAGGTGCACGGCTGCAACTGTTGGACACTCATTAGTTAAAACTGACCACAAATCAGTCATCTTTGAACTGACACTAACACCAGAACTCACAAAGGATGAAATCAGACTAAAAAACTTCACCAAGGCAAAATATACCCTCGTAGGTGAAGGTATAAATGCATTCCCAGCCCCACCCAAAGCTGGAAGTGGTAACTATGATGAAGCTTAAACTAAAGCCCTGTGCAATCACTTGCATAAGTGTATAAACTCGGCTATACCAGAAAGAATCAAAGGCAGTACTCCAAGTAAAAGCAAGCTGCCATGGTGGACATTCAGCCTCAACAAACTAAAATAAAGATAAAAAGTTGCAGTCCAAGAAAACAAAGGCAAGACCCGAAGAAGCTCCTTTGAGAGAAACCTAGTAAGTACTGCCAAGGATAACCATAAGACTTTTTTTACAGCTATTATGTAACCTTAAGGGTAGGATCCAAGCATGTGCAGAACTAGTAGCCAACAGTATCACAAACACTGACCCCATGGTGATAGCAAATCTGCTAGCAGATAGGTTTGGAGAAAATTTCACTCCTTTATCCCCTCCTAACTTACAACAAACCCTCCTCCAAACTCCCCCACCCTACATATGTGAAGAGCAGTTCCTCAAAGCCCTAGCAAAAAACACAGCCTGTATGGGACCACATGACATCCTAGGCTGTCATCTAAACAGGCTAAAACATGAACTAACATCACCACTAAGTACCCTTTTCAATCATAGCCTAACCATTTGTTCCTGCAGAAAGAAGAACAGCTACAGTTATCCCCCTCCACAAAGGTGGTCTAGCAAGAGACCTGGGGAATTACAGATCCATAAGCCTGACTAGCCTCATCTGTAAGGCCATGGAACGTATCATTATGGACATCATAAAAAAAGACATAGGTGACTTCCAAACCCTGGATCCTACCCAATTCTGCTTCATGAAGGGCAGACCCTGCCTGCTAAATCTGGTAGATTTCTATGAAAATGTGACCAAGGCCGCTGATGAGGGCAAATCTGTGCATACAGCATACTTCAACTTGGCAAAGGCTTTTGACACAAACCCACATTCAGGCATTACCGATACACTTAGCAAACTGAATGTAAACTCTTTTGCTGTAAGATGGGTTGCCAACTGGCTCACAAACTGGACACACACTTTATCAAAGTGGGTGACTCCAGATCAAACGGCAGACCTGTTACCAGCAGGGTGCTACAGGGGTTAGTGCTTGGGCCCCTACTGTTTGGTATACACTTCTCAGTATATACTTCTCAGAAGTTTGGGTCAAAATTAAGGAGTTGTGGCTGATCAGTGCAATCACTGAATCCCCAAATGATGTTAGTATACTCCAGAAGGGTCTCACACAGACCACCTACTGGTGTATTAGTCACGGTCTCAAACTGAATGCAAAAAAAATGCATCATCATTTCTTTTGGCTCAAACTATGTCCCTTCACACTATCAAATCAACAACAATAACCTAAGTACCCATGAAGTGGTAAGGGACCTGGGATCACGGGTTGATTGTGACCTTAACTTCAACCACCACGTATCTACCATAGTAGGGAAACCTTTCCAGTTAGCACACTTGATTAAGAAAGGAATCGTCTTGAGAGCAAAAGAAGTTATAACCCCTCTACACGCGGCACTTATCCGGCCCATAAATGAGTATAGAGCCCCATTCAGCATGTACAATACTAAGCACCTGAAGCAATTAGAGACACCTCAGAGGTTTCTAACAAAGAAAATCAAGAGGCTCCAGGATGTGCCTTACAAAGACCAACTAAAGTCCCTGTCACTATACTCAGTATCGTATAGACTTCTTAGGGAAAACTTATGTTTGCCATACAGAGCAATCCAAGACCCAAACCTAATGAACCTGCAGCATATCCATAAATCAAAAGGGTATAGGGCTACCCATTCCAGGGACTTGAATATAGCCTGTGAATTAAATAGGACTTGCTGAAGGGACAAGTTTCTCTCCCAACGACTGTCATGTCTTTGGAACAGGGTACCAATTCTTGTGAAACACAGCACCTCTATGACACTGGTCAAGAGGTACCTGGATGAGTGGATGGGGCACTGTAAACTTACCAGGGATAATGCCCACAAGCCTCCTGGACATGGGCAGTCATCGCTAAATGCAATCTTATGTACCAACTAGCACTTCTATGGTATTACATTGGTTTGAAATGGCTAGGCTTAAAATGACCTCTGGGTTGATAACTGTCACTCGTCCAGTCAGGATGAAATAGACGAGCATTCGTGGGTTCTGTTCAACAAGCTTTATTCTGTACAAACACATCAGGATTGAGGCGTAATAACTAACTTAGATAAACTTATAAACAAACTAGCTATCACACTCATACATGCTCACTCTCTAGCTGCACTCTCAAAATGGCACTGAAGCTAGCACGTGCTTGCTATTAATATGCACGTGCTGTCCTTGAAATGCTTCTTAAAGGTACAACATACACACACTATTCTAGAATCTCCTATGATTACGGGGAATGAAAATAACTGTTGGCCAACTTGGACTTATAAGGAACAAGGCATCTAAGTAGCTTCAATGTCCTCTGAAATCTCCCTGGGGTTATCCAGTAGTGGAATAAGAAAGTACAGTAACCCGCAGTAGTGGTGCTGCAGTAGCATTGTCGCCTCACAGCAAGACGTTGTCCCGTTCGATTCTCAGCTAGAGCGTCTTCTGTATGGAGACATGTGTGAATGAGCGTGCCTTCGTTGAAGGTTGTGCGTCAGGGCTGGTAACTCGGCACGTAAAAATCCACTACCAAACATTAGCGGACCGGAGTTCCGCTGTGGCGACCCCTAACCGGGATAAGCCGAAAGACGCAACAAGTTGTGGAAGTCCTACTTACTTGCAATGGTAGATTGGTGAATTCTTCACTGCCTCAGTGGTATTTTGGGTTATCTGTCAAGGTAACTCAGTACTGGCCAGCTTTCAAAAGCTCAGACACCCCTCTCTTTCTCTTCCTGTGACAGCTGACTAGCTGAGTATATCCTGACAAGAAAACTTTAACCTGCAATAGAAAGTGTACATTCAGGCTTTTTCACTTCAAAAAAGGAGAGGAGAGAACCTGAAGCAATTACAAAGGGTGCATTCACAGCCAATCACAATACCATATAAAAACTGAATCAGAGGTTGAAGCCTACTGCCTACCTCAATTTTGCACAATCTGGGGAATGGCAGGAGTTTGTTGTCACTGTGGCAGTGAGGAATTCAAACCTTGACTTGCACAACTGCACTATGTCCATCATTCCCACTGCTTCAGCAGCATTTTGGGTAGTGATTCCTACCTTAGAAGTTCTTCATTTAAGTTTGCCTTTCTTGGGAGGTGGAAGGATAAGGATCAGGAACCCCCTGGAGAATAGTCCTAGCAAAGCCAGCTCTGGGCCTTGAAAAATAATCCAGTTTGTAGTACTCTTTGAAGATATGAATGCGTCAAGAGTCTGCCCCTTTCCAATATGCCATTGAAGAGGATAAGGCCCTAATTGAGTGAGCCTTAACCTTTCCTGTAAGTGATCTGCCATGGTGGGAGTAACAGAAAACAATAGTGGAGGACAGCCATCATGCAACAGTTTGCTTAGACACATGCTGACTTTTCTTACTCCCCATAGGAGACATGCAGATGTTCAGCTTTTCTAAAGGGCTTTGTTTTGTCAAGGTGACACCCCAGCTGCCTGTGTGCACCCGTGGACTGTAGAACCTTTTCTTCCTTTTTCTATGGATCAGGACAGAATGCTTGATTAAAGGTCAATCCAGAAACAACTTTAGGCATGAATAGTGGATTACTATGTAATAGCACCCTGTCCTTCTGAAAAATCAGATAGACTTGGTCCACCATAAGAGCTTGCAACTCAAGAGACTCGCCTTTTAGATATCAGAGCAAAAAGTAATAATTTTCCAAGTAATAAATAGTAAATCAGTCTAAGAGGCAAGTACAAAAGGAGGCACGGTCAAGTTTTCAACAACAAAGTTGAGCTCCCAGGGAAGAGGAATTTGCTTTTGAGGGGGTTTCACATGCCAACACTCCTTTCATAAACTGCTTGACCAGAAGAGCTACAAGAGGGGAATCTGTGGGCAGACAAGCTGAGATGGCCAAAGATGTACTTTGATACAAGCATATGACAAACCATCTGCAAATAACACACACACATTTCAAAACCAGAGGAAACAAAACCCTTTCAGGATCTCTGTTACTTGCTAGGCACCGACTAGAAAACCTCCTCCACTTTGTAAATGTACCATTTTCTACTTTAAGGATATCTTGCCTCATTAAATACCTGCTGTGCATCAAATGTCACTAAAATAGCTATAATACCATTCTTGTAGAAAATGCACTCAGGAAAAAAGAATAAAAATAATAAAAATCCAGTAATTTATTAGTATTAAGCGCTTTCATCTCCTGTAAGAGACTTTATCAGAATACAACTTCCTACTAAAAAAGAACCATTTAAATACTTTCAATTAATGACATCATAATTGAACCTCATTAATTCCAAAAAGTTTTATACATAACATTAAAGAAACCATGTCATAAAATTTTGAATACATTCAAAACCCCCCTAAAATTCACATATTAGACATATAAATTCTACCTAGTTAATAAATGTCATGTTTAAAACTGTATGTATATATATATATATATATATATATATATATATATATATATACATATATACAC
The DNA here is from genome assembly GCF_019279795.1 of Protopterus annectens. Classification (NCBI taxonomy): domain Eukaryota; kingdom Metazoa; phylum Chordata; order Ceratodontiformes; family Protopteridae; genus Protopterus; species Protopterus annectens. The sequence continues at coordinate 548,483,352 of NC_056739.1, forward strand.
ATATATATATATATTATATATGCATATAAATATATAGATTATCAGCTCTTTCCAACAACATGGGAGCAATAGAAACAGTCTCATTCAGACCGGGTGGAAACATTGCAGCTAACAAGCTGCCACTGAGTTTCTCTTTTCTTTAATAAATTCTTCCAATCCCAATCCCTAGGGTTCATTTTGACAATGTCCAATATTCCAAACACAAATTTCACAAAACCTGTACAAGTGAGGGAATGCTTATGCAAAGCATTAGATAATTTATGATTTTTTATATCACTGTTGTGCTCATACACTCTTAACATACGTTCTGTTTTTCCCATATAATAGTGAGTACATGGCACACATACTGCCAAGTAAACTAATCCAGTGGTATTACAATTTCCGTTCTTAAATGTAATTTTACTTTTCAAGTTATTCTTTAAAACGATACCTCTCTGCTTGCTAATGTATGGGCATTGTGCACACATCCCACATGGTCTAGTGCCTACACCCACAAAATTAATCCTATTTTCATTTCAAAACGTTTTTTCAGGTTTAGACCCATCCTGTTAATGAACATTTTTTCCCACTTTATTGAAAATGTCCCTGTTAGTCCAAAAATATTCCAATTAGATTCCATCACTTTCTTTATACTATTGGTATTCCAATTATACTGCAATACACGTTTTTTCAAACTTTTAGGTCTGAAGACCATCCCCGGAATGGTTCACACTTGTAGTGAAGCCCACCCCCAGTAGTGCATTACAAGAAACACCCCATTTCACATATACTTCATTCAAAATTTCTTCTACTAAATATTTGGGGTATCCCCTATCTTGGACCATGCTGGAAAACTTTTCTAATTAGAGGCCCAAATCCTCCAAATGTGAAGTCATACAGGCCACTCTGATGGCCTGACCCTTAACAATACTTCTTTTCTGTCCCATGGGGAGGTTACTTTGAAAATGCAAATATGCAATACAAAAAGTGCCCTTTCCATATATTTTTGACCTGAAAGCATCAATTCCTTTGGAAATATAAGTATCTAAGTAGTTTATACCTTTGGTATCTTACTGATATGTAAAATCCAAAAAAAAGACGTACTGGAATTCAAGTACTGAATAAACCTGGGGATCTCAGACTCAATACCCTCCCAGAGGATAAAAATGTTGTCCAAATAACATACATACAACTTGACACTACCCCAAAAAGGAGAATTTAATACATACTGATTATCCCAACCCAGAAGAACCAAGTTGTCATATAGTACTCTCCCTCAAACCATAACAAATTGTTGTCCAAGACAATGCTCATCATCTCACAGAACAGTGTAGCCATGCCATGTTCCAGTTCAGCTTCCTGAAATAACACCTGTTCAAACAACATGAGACCCTCCCCTTGGGAATACTGGTGAACAAATCCTTAACATCTATGGTTAAAAAAATAATATTCTCTGTCCATAACTCTTTTTTATTAAACCCCAAAATTCCCAAGAATCCTTTACTAAGTGGGGGGGGGGGTCTTGTCAACCACATGTACACAGGAATCTATTAACACAGCCAAAGGATGAATTTTGTAGCCCCTGGCTGCTACAATAGGTCTAAATTGTTGTTTCAAAACATTTTTATTAATCTTGGGTATACCGAAAAAAAACCCGGTATCACAGGGTCTCTTCTATACAAAAAGTCATATAACTCAACATCAATTCTTCCATCCAACAGATATTCCTCAAGGTATGAATCAATCCTAGAATAGGAAATATTAATTTGATTTCTAGAAATACCCAAATAGGTAGTCTCATCAAAAAGTAACTTCTACATCTCATTCAAATAATCTAAACTTTTATACAGCACTACCCCTCCCCCTTTGTCTTTAACCATGATACAAATCTGTTTGTCTTTCCTTAAATCCAACAAGAGGTTAAATTATCCCTCTGTTAAGTTACCCTGCCTCCTGTTCTAACCCTGAGCCATGCCATAAATATCTTTCAAGACAAGCTTTTCATATGTTTCTCCTAAGGGGTGCAGGGGTGGATTATATGTACTTCTTTTTTTAGGTAAAGAAATAGGTTTATTTGAACTCACTATATTTTCATTTTCCTTATTACCAAACAATTTCAAAATTTAATTTCCTAGTATACATCTTCAATGCAAGAATATTTTCCACTAATTCACCCTTGGAAGACGGAATGAACTTAATTTCCTTGGAAAATAAGTTGAAATAATCATCAGTAATATTTCTATTTGTGAAATTATATATAGTGAACCCATTCTTTGTTTTCACAATATCCTGTCCTGTGTATGCTAATTCCTGTATCTGTTCCCATTGGGGTATGCATTCCTCCTCGGTGGGTAATAACTCTTGCTGTATTGCCCCTTCTCTGTGTAACGCTGTACTAGTCTCTCCGAGCGTCTGACTACTGTAAAATCCTGTTCCCCTCCCCCATTTCTCCATCCATGTTCCAAGTCTCCCCTCTTCTAACCACTTCACTATAGCTATTAGAATTCCTAACTTCTTCCCCATAAGGAACAAAACATTTGTTGTTAATCAATTGTTTAATAGGATAGACCTGTTTGTTAAAATAATATTTCCGGTCCCTATCCAAGTTGCGTTTTTTCTTCTGAAAAATATTATAACATCTCCTTTCCACTTTGTCAAGCACTTTGAAATACATTGCATTGTACTGAAAAAACAACAAATCTGTTTTAATTTTGTTATCCAAAACATCTACCACTTTAGCTATCACATCATTTTGCTTTTCATAGTAGAACACTGTTTTTCTAAGCAAATTCAACCCTATTTCGTTAAAACACTGTACAAAATAATCAACAATTTCTTCATTGTACGTTATACCAAAGGGGAATTTATACAGTCTTAACCCCTGTGGTATAATTTTTAAACTAACACATTGATTCAAATATGCAATGTCCATCTGTAAAGTCTTCGAGTTTAAACAGTCTCTTTTCAAGCCAATAAATCAAGTCCTTGAGGGAGCATGCTTCAGTCCCTTCACTTTCACCAATATGCTCTAATGGAACTGCACCATCCCCTGAAAAGTTAAACTGTTTACTCAATATGGTAGAAAATTTTGCATCAACATCCCCAGGACCTGATACCTCATCCCCCCACCTTTGCGAGGTACCAGAACCACCACTAGCAGTATTATTACTATAACCAGCAACATTTTTGTTGTAATGAACAGTACCTGGCATTGGTCGACCGCCGCCAGCTGAATTAGAGCCCTGAACAATCCCTGTGGATTTAAACAAATGTCCTGGGGTGGAGAAGTGGAAGAATTCACCAAAATGTGGCTTCGTATCTCAGAAGCCACAGTTACTTCCTGTTGCAGTCCCAGATCAACTCCCATGTGAGCCGCACAGCCAATAGCATTGTCATTTCCTCTAAAATCACCAGGGGGTGATTTGAAATGGAACATGCCTGAGTACTCGTAGAACCATGGCTATTAGGATGTAAATGGGACTGTGTACCCATAAAAGACTGCCCAGCAGCTAGGCATGAATAATTTTCCTTCTGAGTAAAAAGTTCAATTAATTTGGTAAGCTCCTTTCAACTGAGCGACTTCCAACCTTAGCTGCTTTACCTCCACTTTGCTTCTTAGGTAACATCAGTCCCAGAAAGATTGAAGGCATCCAAAGTATCCATTTAGCCTCTAAAAAGGATGGTATAGGTGTGCAAAACGTACACAACCACCAACAAAAACCACACCGAGTAAAAACCATACAAATGTCACTAAAATAACTGAAATACCATCCATGTAGAAAATGCAGTCAGGAGAAAAGAATAAAAATCCAGTAATTTATTAGTATTAATCACTTTCATCTCCTGTAAGAGACTTCATCAGAATACAACTTCCTACTAAAAAGAACCATTTAAATACTTTCAATTAATGACACTGAACCTCATTATTTCCAAAAAGGTTTTAAACATAACATTAAAGAAACCATGTCATAAAAATTTTGAATACATTCAAAAACCCCACTAAAATTCACAGACATATAAATTCTACCCACTTAAAGTAATATAATATAAATTCACATACACAAATAAATATATCATGTTTAAAATTGCATATATATCTATATATGTTTTATTTATATATATATATATATATATATATATATATATATATATATATATATATACACGTACAAACTTACATGTTTTTTATATATATATATATATATATATATATACACACACACACATTAAACATATATATATATATATATATATATATATATATATATATATAAATGTTTTATTTATATTTATATATATATATATATATATATATATATATATATATATATATGTGTGTGCGTGTTATATACATTGCTAAAATCTATTCGCTCTTTCCAACAACATGGGAGCAATAGAAACATCCTGCGCATCCTCATGGAGTAAGTGCCTGCGCATCCTCATGGAGTAAGTGCCTAAAAGGTATCAAAATAGAATCATCCATGCTGTCTGCTGCAGTTGCTCTAAGTTGGGGTGCATTATCACCCCTGATGCTGTATGAGCAGATTCAGTCTATGAGAAAGCTAGTGGTAATTGCCCTTGGCCAAGTTCATTAAAAGGAAGTACAGATTTTGCCTGAGCCAAAAAAAGTTACAATGACCATTGATCATTCTTTATGAATCTTTAGAAGTACCTTGGGAATCATAGTAAAGGGTGGAAATGTGTACAGGAATATTCCCGACCATGGAAATTATAAGTCTGTCTTCCAGGTAATGTCTTGAATAGAATTCTTTCAATTGTCCATTTTGCAAGGAGGGAACTAGATCTACTTGAGTTACAGGACTTGATCCAGATGTGGGTAAGACCTCTACATGTCCAGGATGTGCTTAAGTCTGTCGGCCACCATGTTTTTCTCTGGTCTGCATTAGGCCTGACGAGTCAAAAAATGCTGTACAGACAGATCACAGGCCATCATTACCCACCAACAAAGAGGGTATGACCTAGTAACCCCTCTTGCTTGTTCAGGTACCACATCACAGTAGCAATGTCTGTGACTACTAGAAGAGGACCCAGAATCGATGAATGAAGAATTTCTAAGGTAGGAATCACGGCTAACACCATTCTTATGTTTGTGTTCTTTGGTGAATGCTGTGGACCCTACAACCCTTGTACCTGAACTCCCATGGACACTGTTCCTCACACAAAATCTGAAGAGTCCATCTGGACTGACTGGACTGGGATCTGAAGACAGAAATGGTGTCCTGGATTCAGAGAGTTGATCCCTCCATCACTGCAGTTCCTAGTTCAACAATCCCAATACCGCTACCTGGAAATACAAGGCATGAAGATGCTGGGTCCAACAGGTAAAGTACCACTAAATTTTTCTCATGTGAAGTCTGGCTAGGGGTATCATGAAGCTCACTGATGCAATGAGGCCTACAATTTTGAAGAACTCTCAGAACTTTTGTCTTCTGGCAGCATCCTTTTTCCTATGTCTGCTCAACACCCCAGGAAAACAATTCATTCAGAGAATGTGAGAAGGACTTTTGAAGGTTAAATTTGAAGCCCAGGTGAGAAAGGAGGGATACAACCTTGTCTAAGGACTCAAAGCACCTGGGTATAGAATCTGCACAATCAGCAAGTCATCTAAATAAGGAAAAATGTGGATGCTTATGGTTCTGCAATAGGCAAGCACTGGGTCCAGACACTTTGTTAACACTTTAGGTGAAGGAGGTAGCACAAAGGGTAATGTAGAAAACGGATAATGTAAGCCCAATATAGCACGTCAAAAATTTCCTGAAATTGGAAGCAATAGGGAAATGATGACAAGCATCCTTAAGATCTAGAGTCACCATGAAACAGTGGTCTGGAAGCAATGCTAGAGACAGTAAGGTAAGCAATATGAATTTCGGAACATTTCTAAAGGTGTTTAGAAAGGACAAATCTAAGAGTTCTCCAGGTCTACTGTTTTTTTTTTTTTGGTACCAAATGTTCTGGAGTGAAATCCTTTGCCTCTGTGAATCACAGGCACTGATTCTTCATCTCCTGCTTCTAATATGTGATGGAACACTGAATGAAACAGCTCTTTCTTGTCTGGAGGGTACAGGGGAATTTCCCGGAAAGGGGGAGAATTTTCTACCCACTGCCATGTACATGTGCTCTGAATTTTTCTCAGAACCCATTTGTCTCTATATGTGAGCAGGCTGCAGAGTTGAGACAGCCTGCGGGAAGAAGGAAGGGCAGTTTGGGGGTGGGGAGTGGAGGGCGTCTCTATACAGTCACTGCTTTGCAGGAGGTTGATTTTTTGTTTGTGTTGTAAGAAACACCTCTTGTTTGGTTTCAAAGTATTATTCTGTTATTTCCTTTTGGATCCCTGACTTTTGTTAGGCAGGGATTTTTGTTTGTTCTCCTTGAACGAAGACACCTTGTATACGGAGGCCTAGATAACTCCTTCATTAATTTCCTCTATCACTCTACTGTCAGAGCTTAAAGGTGCATTCAAAATTAAGGTTTTTAAACCATCAGAGAAGTTACGATTACGTAACCAAGCATATTGTGTTAAAACAACAGAAGCAGCACTTCTCAAGACTGTATTTGCACAGTCACTCACACATAAATCACGTTGTGTAACCAGAGTCAAATTCAAAACAACTTCAATCATGTAAGACTTTTACACTGCAGCTTAGGATGCAGCAACATCTAAACTGTATGCACGATGTAAACTGTAAAATAAATTTTCACACACAGCCTTGATAATTTAACATTCTAAAAGCTAGATTATTAGAAAGAGATGGCCTTTTGATCAGAAGAGTAAAATTGTTAGATCTTCATCAGGGAGTGTTCAATTAGATGAAGTCAATGACTTTTTATCTGAGCAGGCAATTGGGAAGACCTCGCATGGGTCAACCGTCAAATGAGAAAAGAAACCTGTCTGCTGGAATTGATAATGGTGTCCTGCAAGTAGCTTTATAAACATTTTATCCAGGAAGAGAGAGGTCATTGTCTCCCTCTACTCTTCCCTCATTAGGCCAATCATCGAGTATAATGCCCCATTTGGCATGTACCTCACTAGATACCTGCAACAACTGGAGAGGCTGCAAAAGTACCTCACAAAGAGGATCCTAGGCCTTAAACACTTGTCCTATATGGACAGACTCAAACTCTAACTATTTTCTGTCTCATATCGCCTACTTAGAGGCAATCTCTGCTTGACTTACAAAGCCATGTCTGAGCCATCTCTGTTAGAAATGCTACATCTAAAGAAATCCTAATCCCTCCGCACCACACACTCCACAGACCTCAACCTCATCACCATAATCAACAGAACATGCTGGAGGGACAGGTTCATAACCCAGAGACTGCTCATGCTATGGAATAAAGAGAATTCCCATACATGTCAAACAGAGCACCTCACTGGCCCTCTTCAAGAGAAATCTTGATGAGTGGATGGAAAATAGAAAATTCACCCCGGGGATCACTCCAGTGGCTCTACTCGACAGACGCACTGGGAACTAAGGTTGGGTGACACTATGCCATGGTAATCCTATGGGCTACGGTTGTAAAGGATCTAGGGCCATTAGCCTAGTACACACCTCTGAACCTATGAACCTTTCTTTAAGGAGATTTCTGGTATTATGTGTTAGCCACGGTGTGTAATTAGATTTTAGTCTAGCAGTTCTGAAGGGGGCTAGTCTGTTTAGGATATCTAGGAAGGCAGAATTAAAACAGTCAACTGCAGTGTCAAGGGGAAGAGTTTTGAGGGGTGACCAGTCACAGTGGTGTAAAAGGGACAGGAAAGTTTGAGTACTAAAGTTCTTTTTGCTTCAAATGAGGCGGAAAGAGGATGGTCTTGGGGGATTAAGATGGTATCTGAGCATGTAAGTGGGGAGGGGATCACTAATCCCATTTGGGAGGCACCCTGACTGGAAGGATAGTGAAGGTTTGTTTGTGAGGATCCAGTCCAGAATAGATTTTCTATTAGTGGATTTATTTACTCTAGTAGCAGTCTGTATATAACCTGAGAAAAAAACATGTAAGTTAATGAAATTTGAGGGAACATCAGTCAGTACTGAGATCACCCATAATGATAGTTTCTTGAGAGAAATTTAGAGAAATCTGGTGTGGTATCTTCACTACTATTAAGGTTAGAACTGGGGGGGGGGGGTGTAAACAGTAATTATAATTAGATGCTTATATGAGCTGATTTCCTGTTTAGTAAACAATAGTTTGCCATTGCCTCTGTCAGTTAAGTCTAATATTTTGTTTATACATTACTGCTACATCCCCTCTTGTTCTTTCCATCACATCTGTGTATATTGTAGCCAGGAGGAATAATGTCATTGCTTTTAATCTCCAGTCTTAACCAAGATTTAGTAAGTACAGCAATATTAGGGATGTAATGGTTTAGGGAGGCATGAAGATCCTGAACCTTACTGACAACACTTCTTAGGTTAATTTTTAAGTAGCGTAAGGTTAGAGTTTTTTGCGGGTATTTGGAATGTTGCAGGTAGGAAGTGGAATGAATGGGATAGTTTGCTGATGTGTAGGAAGGGGACCAGGACTGGTGTGTATGTCTCCACTGAGTAGTTGATGTGAATAAAAGTATGCTTTGAACTTGGTGAGTTTAAAAAGGAGATAGTAATAGCCAACTGGAGAATGACATTTGGGGAAGAGCTGTACACATCTATATGAGAAGAATCCCATGACAATGGTGTTAGAGATTAGGGGTGATTCTGAACTTGGAAGAAAGTATTTGATGGGGTAAAGAAGAAGTTATGGTATATGAAGACTAGAAGTTATGTGGTAGGTGTTGGAGAGATGTAATGTGGCTGAAAAGTATAAGAAGAGAAATGGACATTGTGTGTAATATAATTTTAGGGTTAAAGATGCTGATAAAGTAAATCATTTTAAAAGAAATATAAGATAAACAGCTTGCGAAGAGTAAAAAGATAAACAGAAAGTAGAAGGTGGATAAAATTTAGTAAAGACTGTAGAATAAAGAAGTGTGTGAAGGAGTAATTAAGAATGTGACTGGTGCAGAGAGATAGAGGAAGTGGGGAGGTAGGACATGTAACTAAGTACATCATTGGAGAAGAGAGACAGAGGGAATGGGAATAATTAATATTAATCTAAATGACCTTGAAAGGGGATTTACAGAGCTCGCAGTTCAAATTGCAGGAAACACCATAACATGGTCTAAAAGCTCCTTTTTAATTTATACAGCTCCAAAAATAAAACCGTTTAATGTGAAAGAAAAAGAAAAAATAAGTTATGTCTTACCATAATGTTCCATCTGTGTTGTAGATCTTTTGTTATTTCATTACAGATAGGACCTGTGTTCCATCCTCGGAATCGATAACAGCAGTTTTCCAGCTCGCACAAACCAAAAACTCTCAGCTAAGAACATACCCACAGTGCCCCTCTCCTAGATACTCCAGATTGAGTTTGCCCACCCTAGACAGAAGATGTAGTAATCGGAAAAAAGGTAGGGTTCTGCCTGAGCAAATACCCTAACCAGAAGTTCTTAAGTCCACCAGGAATCCAGGCAAGGGGAAGGAGGGCGGGAAGTAATGAATGAACAAAAGATCTACAACACAGATGGAATGTTATGGTAAGACATAACCTCTTTATCTGATTTGTGCATACATTACAGATAGGACTGAGTCCCCAGCTACTCAAGTCCTAGGTGGCCCTAAGGAAGGATATTCCTCAGCACCATAGAACCAAAAGATGCTTGTCCCCTGGAGGCCAAATCCAATTTGTAATGAGATATGAAGCTATGAGGTCTTGCCCAAGTGGCTGCTGCGCATATATCATCCATAGAGGCTCTGGAATGAAAAGCTACAGACGTAGCCATAGATCTGGTAGAATGAGCCTTTATTCTGGAAGGTAAGGGTAGCTTATTCTGTTGGTAGATAAAGGTAATGACGTTTCTAAGCCAAGAGGATAAAGTCACTTTGGAAACAGGTTTGCTCAATCTGAGTCCTGCAAAGGCCACAAACAATTGGTTTGTTTTCCTGAAAGATTTAGCCCTGTCCAAATAACAACAAAGCTGCCGGTGCACATCCAGGGTGTGCAAAAGGTACTCCCCTCTATTAGAATGCCTTGGGAAAAAAAACGGCAGGCCAATAGATTGGTTAATGGAAAAGCCAGAAATGACCTTGGACAAGAAAGAAGGGTCAGTACTAAGGGACGCCCTATCTGTATGGAAGATCAAGTAAGGATTCTTGACACTCAACGCCTGCAGCTCAGATACTCTTCCTGCTGAGGTAAGTGCTACTAGAAGTAAGGTTTTCCATGTCAAAAACTGCAAATCACACGAATCAAAAGGCTCGAAAGGAGAACCTGTGAGACTGAAGCACCAAAGTCAAGTCCCAGGGTTCTAAGGGAGGGTTGACTAGAGGTTTAACATGTAATACTCCTTTCAAAAAGTTCTTGCATAGGCAGTGTTTCATAATTGAAGCATTATCAAGATCATTATGAAAATTGGCGATAGCTGCTAAATGTACAGTTATAGTCGAAGCTGAGGCTCCTGCATGCAAAAACAGTAGTCGGGTATTGTAGGATCTTTTGAATAGGCATAGAGAAAGGGTTTAAGTTCCGATCTTTGGCCCAAATAGAGAACCTAGTCCATTTACTAGAATAAACTTTCCTAGTGGAAGGTTTGTGTGAAGCCAGAAGAATTTCACGAACAGGAGATGGGATGTCAGGCAGCCTGGCAATCAATGGAAGTGAAGGAAAACTGTGAACTTGAGAACGCGCAGGTTTGGATGAATGAGTTCCTAAGGATGAGATAACGGGTCTTGGGAATGATCCAGGATCCATGGACTGTGAATCAGACGAGGCCATAGGGAAGACCCGGTGGCCAATCGTGTGTAGAGTGTTCCTCGGTGGTTCCCCCTGAGGGGGGATCAGGGCAAAGTAGCTTCTGCATTTGTAGTTTAGGAAGGGAAGCAAACAGGTCGCAGCAAGGCTTGCCCCAAGGTTGGAAGATCCAATTCGCTGTTACAGGGTTGAGGGACCACTCGTGAGGCATCAGGATGTTCCTGCTCAGATTGTCCGCAATAAGGTTGGAACTCCTGGGAATGTGTGTTGCTATAAGGAAGCGGTTGGAAGCTATTGCCCGGTGCCAAATCCTCATGACTGACCTGTTGTCTGACTGAATTGCAATGGTCCCAGAGGGTAGGGACGCATGGAACGCTTGCAATGCTAGGAGAACTGCCCTCAGTTCCAGGACATTTATGTGCAAATTGGCCTCCATAGGTGACCAGGTGCCTTGGACAGACTTTCCCTGGAAATGCCCCCCCCCCCCACACACACACAGGGAAGTGTCTGTGGTCACCGTGGCCGTGGCTGGGAAAGACAGTATGATCGACACCAAAGATTCGTTTGTGGGTTCATCCACCATAACATTTCTTCCTTGCAACAGTTTGAAAGACGTATCATGTGGTCGAGTGGGTAATTTAGCAACGACCATTGTGTGGAAAGGAGCCACTGCAGGATTCTCATGTGTAGTCTCGCCAGTGGTACCAACGTAATGGCAGCCACCATGGAACCCAAGAGTTGCAGTACAAGACATGCTGGTACATAACATGCAGGTACATACATAGAAGGTCTTGAATTTGGTGTGTTATGTTCAAAAACCTGTAAGGGGGGAGAAAAGCTTGACAGGAAGTTGTGTCGAAACTGCTCCAAAGAATTCCAGTGTCTTCATTGGAGACATTGAGAATTTGTCCTCATCGATTGACCTTGAGTGTAAGAAGATTCCTGGTCGGAGCGGTAAGGAGCCAATCGTCTAGATAGGGAAACACCTGAAATCCTTGTAGTCAAAGATGACCTACCACAACTGCCATACACTTGGTGAACACTCGAGGGGCTATCTTGAGACTGAATGGCAGTGCCCTGAACTGGTAATGATTGGCTCCCAGCTGGGAGTGGAGAAACTTCCAGGAGCGGTGATCCATCTTTATGTGGTAGTAAGTGTCCTGGAGGTCTACAGAGCACATCCAGTTATCCTTCCCTAGGAAGGGAAGAATGGACTGTATCGTGACCTTCTGGAAATTTTGAAGTTTGGTAAATTTGTTCAATAGGCTGAGATCCAGAATTGGTCTCCAGCCCCCTGTCTTTTCTGGCACTAAAAGGAAACTTGAGTAAAACCTGGATCCTGTCTGGTCTGGTGGTACAACTGGTTGGATGACTCTTTTCCTTAGCAGCTTTTCTATTTCTAAGGCTGCTAATTCTCTCTGATTGGGCACTACATCAGGGATGGGAGTTAAATCGAATGGTATTTGGTAGCCTCTGAACATTATTCTCTGCATCCAAACATCGGTAGTAATAAGATGCCAGGCTAGTAAATGCAGAGAAAAATTACCCCCAAATGCTTCCAGAGGAAAGCAATCGGGCCGCTGCTCAGGAACGCTGGTAGGGTCTGCCGGAGAAAGAATCTCGAGCTGCCCCCAGTGGAGTGAGATCAAACGCATCATGGAGTTCAAGATGGATTCAAGGGTAGCTAGCTGCGAGGCGACAGTATCACACATCTCATCAGGCAGTACCCCAACAAAGAGGGAGACATTTCAGAATTTAGGTCTCTTTGGAGGCGAGTAAAGTGTGCCAGATAGTACAGTGACAGAATGGCGAATGTCACTGAAGCACAGGTCCATTTCCCTAGTCTGTCCATGGTCCGGGACTCTCTGTTTGGAGGATGGAAAGTGGAACTATCTTTTGCCAGTTCCCTCTTGGTGGCCACCGCCACGACCACAGAATCAACTGTCAACTGCTAGGACCAATGGGAATGGGGCTGGTCTTCGGGTGTAGATAAAAAATTTTTTCTAGCCTCAGAGGGACAGGTTCTACATTGTCTGGGGCCTACCAGGCACACTGCACAATGATTTTAACAGGGTCATCTGCTGGTGGAGTCACCCAGGAAGTAGATGGCTGGGCACGGAAGACCTGCAGGAACACTGATTCCTCAAAAGAAGGGTTATAGGACTTCCAGCCTCCCCGCTGCTTGAGGATTTTGAGAATGTCTCCGAATGAGATGTCATCTGGGGAAGACCGTGGGGACCCTTCCTCCTCATCACAATTAGTGTCTTCGGTGATAGAGTCCTCCGGTGAATCAAGGTGCTTCCTCTTGCACTGTTTCTTCTGGGGAGGCTCCCCAGTGGGATCTTCTGAGGAGGACTCAGGAGAAGGGGTTCCCTTCAAAGAGGGTTCTTGTGACTCCTGTGCCCGGGGTCCCGAAATAGAGGGTTGGGAGAGGTGCATGTTAGGGGAGGGTTCTGATACTGATGTCATTGCTGCTGACTGGGAGTCCATTACCTGTACAGCAGGCCCACCCCGAGGAGGGATGGGAGTCTGGAACTGGGAGGGCCAACCTCGGAACAGGGGTCACACCTCGCCATGAGGAGCCCACCTCCAGGTGAGGAGCTCTGAGAGAACTGGAAGCCACTCCCATGGACATAGACAGCGCCAGCGAGCAAATAGGCGCCGGCCTAGGTACCAAGGTACGGATGGTTCAAGTACTGCTTTGGGAGAGCATCAGTTCCACCGGAGCTAATGCAGCAAGGATGGACTGGGCTGACAGGGAAAACACTGCTGTCGGAAAAGAGACAGTATGCACCAGAGTGGAAGTATCTTCTCCTTGGGCAGGTATTCAGAGTTTTGGAGCCGAAGAAACTGTCGGCGCCGTTGCTGGGGATGGTGCCAAAGCAGGTACAATCATCGGAGCCAATGTCTGATCCAAGGACGGCACCGATGTCAGTAGTGCCGAGGTCGGAACCGAAATAGGGGTGAATATCATGGACGGCACTGAGAGAGAAGACACAGAGCCTGGTGCCGAAGAGGTCTGCGCCAGGGGCCCCGGTGGAGCACGGAGCCAACTCGGTTCAGTAATTGACGGAGAAGCAGGAACCGAGTGACTCCGTTTGTCCTTATGTTTTTTTTTTTTGGAGGGGGTGAGACCTCTGACCCAGATAGAGCCCCCGACAAAAGTGTCTTGGGTAATGCATTTTTCCTTATGTTTTTTGGTCTTTGGAGGAGGTGAGACCTCTGACCCAGATAGAGCCTATGAAAAAGGCGTCTTGAGTAATCCTTTTAAGATAAGTTTATTTTTACATTCTGCTAGTGTACAATTACTAAAACTAGCACAGATGTCACAGTCAGCTTTGATATGATCCACGCCCAAACAGTAGACACAACAAACATGTGTCTCTGAGTTAGGCATCTTACGTCCACACTTGTCACACTGTTTAAATCCTAACTTAGCTTTTTCTGACACAGTAAGGCAAGAATGCTATCCTATAAAAAAATAAAGGGAGAAAATACCAATGATGTTAATTTAAAAAATACCACTAGTAAAAAGGAAAGGCCTGTCAAAGGCAGGAGCGAGGGACAGTACCAAACAAGGTAAAAATTAAATTACCAAGGAAAAGGGAAGGAAATAGGCCTATGTTATAGGAGACAGTGAGAAAGGGCTAACTTGACTAAAAATTAAATAATTTTGAAGAGAAACCGTCTTAAAATTAACAAATTTCTACTTAGCTTTGAGAGAGATGGCTAGCACGTCTGACTAGGAACACAGCAAACGAGATCTGGAGTATCTAGGAGAGGGGCATTGTGGGTAGGTTCTTAGCGGAGAGTTTTTGGCTTGCGCGAGCTGGAAAATGGCTTTATCGGTTCCAAGGACGGAACCGAGGTCCTCAGAAACGGCCTTAGATCAACTGGTGCCCTAGGCAAAAGGGCTCCACGGCGCCCCTACCACACCACCCGGTGCCCCCATCCTGGTCTACATACACCAAATAAGTATTGGAAAAGAGCCCCTACTAGAATGGCGCCCTAGGAGGCCGCCTAGCTGGCCTATGCCTAAGGCTGGCTATGGAGTTCCTATCTGTAATGTATGAACAAAAGATTTACAACATCGGATTACATATTTAAATGCAAGTAAAAATAAATGAAGGGCAAAGTACATACTTACTTCATATCCAACTGGTATTGGCAACATAATTTCTGCATAGTGAACTAAAATTGGACCCGCCACTGCTGTGAAAGTTCAGAAGAGAGAGAAACACTGCTTTGAAAGACCGGAAGAGTGAAAAAACAAACTTCAGACCATAAGTTGATTAGGAGAAGGCCAGTTTTGAGTTACTGCATGTTGTCTATACACTCCAGTGCCATCAGGTGGCCACACAATGTAAAAGCAAGTAGACAGAAAAAATAATGGGTTTCATTTTGATACTGAATCTGTAGGAGAGGGATATCAACTCAAGAAGGAGATTATCCGACGATCATGTCAATGTGACAAATCCTTTAGCACAGATTCAGCCTGTGAGCCAATGAGGGTATGAACATTTGAAGAACAAAAGCTTGAGGTTTTCAGAAGAGATGCTAGAGAGAGAAACTGAGTACACAAGACATGTTTAGATGTTCCTCCTGCTGAAAAATGCCTTGCTACATAAAAGACCTTAGCAGCTTTTACTGGGAGTACTGAAGATGCCTTAAAAACTGATAGAATCTCTACTGCGCCAGGAGATCAAGAGGTCTGTATAAAATCCACAATGAAATAATTAAGGTGGGTATATAAATAAACTCTTACATACAACAGTGCAAACAGTATTATAGATAATACATATAAACCTGCATTACTGTTAGTTGTTTTAAGTTAGAAAACTCCTGAACTATCAAAAAGTGTCTCCTGGACAGAGCATTAGTAACTTTTCACACACACTGGAGATAGTGCAGCTTATTCAAGGGTAAGCACAACTTCCCAGTCTGCTCCACTGCAATGGACTCCCTTATACAGAGGATGCACTGCCAAACAAATAGGGTCTAGAACTCTTTTGAGCAGCAGATTAAATGAAGTTTAAGGTTGTTTCCTGAAAGATAAGAGTTTTCTCAGGAGAAGGTGAAAGAAGGGGTTGGGTTAAAGATCCCATCCACTTTTTCCACTTTTTTTTCTTTTTAAGGATTACACTATCTGGACAGACCCACACAGCCCTGAGTACATTATAGAAAGTATCTTTTAGAAGTGGAATCAAAATCTGGGTCTGTACAGCAGCTCCCTATCCTTGCTTCAAGGAGGAGCCATAGTCTTCCTGCTACCTTTTGTCCATCCATCCATCTGGCAGGACTGGCAACCTAAGCAAAACTACATGATACTAACTAGAAGCTACATACTGCAAAGTATCCACATTTTTAGCCTAATCACGGACTCTCATACTTTTAGAATTTTTACTAATCTAGATCGGATGTCCTATGAAATCTGTTCCAAGTTCATGCATGCTGCATTTACACAAACACTTCTCTGTAAAGAGTACTGCTCTGAACCTCTTACTACAATGGTATAAAAGCAAAAGACCACTTAGATCTGTAAAACTATTTACTAGAAGAACAACAATACCTCTACTAAAATAAAGACCGAGTTCCTAGCAATTTCCTAGTAACTGAATGGAACTCATTACCCACTGAACCAAGAGAAATCAGCAGCCTGTCCACCTTCAAAAAGATATCAAAATCCAAGTTCAATACTCCAGTAACTCACCCCAAAAGTAGCATCACCTAGCCACTCACTGTCTGGCGCTTTCAATCTACTAAGACCGTGACTAACTTTCTTCTCACCATCTCTCCCTCCACATTCATTTTTTTCCTTTATAACATATTCAATTCATTATATAATTCTCTACTAATTGTATTATTGCCTGATTTCACTGCCTGCTTTTCACATATTGCTACTCACACTTTACCCATGACTACCTTGTTTACTACAATGTTTTAAAACTGTATTTTATTTCTTTTGTTTTTAATTCATTCAGAAAATACAGTTTTCAATTTTTGCTTCTGAATGAGTTACTATGATTTCATTTTAATTCTTTATCTACAAGTTGACTTATTCTGTTTTCATATTTGCACTTCCATAGTTTATTGTATACCTGTACTGTGTTGTTACTTGATGTATTGTTTATTTTATTTTACATTTGTTGACTGGAAAAGTCCGACTGGGTATATGCCCATTTTCAGCAGAGGCCTGGGGAGAAAAGCTCCATATATTCAGACATATGAGATTTACATAATATAGGAGTACAATCTAGCATATCAGATGAAAAAAGAAACAGTATAATTATAGTAAAGACACAGTTCAACAGGAGAAATTACCTATATGTCAGAGTATAATATCACAAGGAAGGCTCCATATATTCAGACAAGCAAAATTTCACATAAGAGTATAATCTAGCATTTCACAGGAAAAAAAAAACACAGTGTATTTATAGCAAAGACATACGTCAGAGTATAATAACAATATAAGGTGCAAGACATTTGCCTAGTAGTATTACTTTCTCACATAAAGAAAAGAGTAAACATCGTACTGCAATCATCAGCTAGTTAAAGGAAATTAAATACTGATAACCTGTTGACAGCTAATAGTAGAGCTGGCAGCTAATTAGTGGTACAGGAGAAAGGGGGGTTGCTAGTTGGGGTATGGACAAGTACATAGCCAGTGAGATTTTAGGTGTGCTTTAAGAGCATTTTTGAAGAGACTGCTGGAAGGGAGGGTAGTTATGGCAGTGGGAAGTGAGTTCCAAATTTTGGATATGGAGTAGGAGAATAGCATATCCCCTGCAGAGTTGTTGGGTTTGGTGACTTGGAAGGAGGGTAGGTGTACTACAGGAAGATAGAAGGAAGCTAGGTGTATACTTACAGCAGCTTCTCCTTAAAGTCCTGCTTTTACATTTTGTTGAATGGCTGGTTACCATCTTTTATCTGGGACATTCTCTAATTTCTGTGTCCCCGATAAAAGATGGTAACCAGCCAATCAACAAACTGTAAAAGCAGGACTTTAAGGAGAAGCTGCTGTAAGTATACACCTAGCCTATCTTACTATAGTACACCTACCCTCCTTCCATTCCCTGTAGTTTTTCACTGTTGTTTTTATAACTGCTAATTATGACTACAGTTCCTGTTTAACTTGCTTTTTGAGTACATTACAAACCACTTATTTCATTTCTTTACAAGCATGTTTCCTAGTGAAGGCCAGGAAATTGCTTGAAGAGCAGGAGGTGCTAATAATAAGCTAATGCTGCTCCCACAGGGAGAAGGGCTAAACTAAATGCTGTAACAGACTGTTGCAGTGATTATCTGTAAAGATCTGCAATATCTTTCACTGGAGAAACTCCTGTAGTAGTATTACAACCAGCAAGCAAAGCCCAAAGCAACTCAGTAAGAATAATCCTGAGTGACAGACAACTAAAGCAGGAGCCTAGTTCCATACTGGGCATGTAGCCTAGAACCTTGTACTGAACAAATTCATGGTGGGCATGGTTGCAGCTTCACATACGCCCTGAGTAAGGATATTCTTTAAATACACTGAACTGGCTGCAGGTCTAGCAGAATCTGCCTTGAAGGCGGTTTGTTAGATTAATAGTAAAAGAGCACCATGATAGATAAACAACTCTAACAAGACCTGCTTTATTCCAGGACAGATTTCTACGTCCTTCATTTCAAGAAAGGAAAAGCCAATTCCAATTTCATAACAGCTTCTGTTTTGTCCATGTAGTGTCCAAACTGTATGTGTGGATTTAAAGTATGCAAAAAACTTTCCCTTTAGTCTTCCCCATTTATGGAAAAAGCTTTTAGGCGTACACACTGTTTGAGGAACGCATGAAACTACTTTAGGCATGACAAATGGATTCATTTTTAGCAGAGCCTTAGTGCCACTCCACGATTTGGCATTCCTTAACTCTAAGCTGAGGAGCAAAAAAGGTCCCTTCTCTGACTTGATCTGGCTCCTCGTACCCATCAACCTTTAAAAGCTGAAACTGTAGCAAACCTTTTGTAGCAACTGCCTTCTACAACTTGGTTCAAGTTCAGGTTTATTTAGGCGCCTGAACCCAGCTACTGTACAATAAGTAAATAGAATTAAAACATGCAATTAAATGGTTAAAACAATACAGACAACTAAAATCAATTAGGTGATCAGCTATGAGCGAGATCAAATAGGTGTAGTTTTAAACCCCTTTTAAAAGCAGCCAATCTGGCTGCGTCTCAAAGCCATCCAATAAACAGGATGCATAGAGAAAGGCTCTGATGACAGCTTAAGGAAGGCGAGCTAGAAATGTCAATGTACAGAACAATGAGGAGGTCCTGAGTCTTAAGGAAGGCGAGCTAGAAATGTCAATGTACAGAACAATGAGGAGGTCCTGAGTCTGAATGCAGTTTCCAAATTGGATTACAGGGATGCAAAAGGTCCCTTAGATATGGGAGACCAATGCTGTGGAGAGCAAGGCAGAACACTGACAGTGGTTTTGTAAATGATCCACTGGAGGGATGAAACAACGTAGATCACACAAAACTGGAGTGATACTGGTGGTAGCATGAGGCACCTGTCAGAAATCTGGCAACAGCATTTTGTACAAGTTGGAAGCGTGAAAATATCTGGAAAAAAACAAACAATAATGAGAGGACAAAGGCCAAAAAATAGGAAGAGATTTTAAATATTGCTCTTATAAATTTAGTTGCTAAACTAGCAGGTTTTGTTAGTCAGCATTTTCTGCAGAATATGAAGGCTGAAACTTAAATATGTCATTTATTAAAAAACTTCACCCCTTAATGATTTTTTTTACCAAAAAACATAAGGTGAAATTCTGGACAGTAGAGAGGATATGGTTGGACAGTGTACTGGAAGAAAGAAAGGGATTGCCAAAGTCTTACTGTGAGAAACTTCCCTCAGTACTGACACCAGTTGCAGTTAAGTTCTTTGAAGCCAAATGTACTGTCCTCTAGTGTAGTCTCACATTAACTATCATCGTAATGAAGATATGAATCCGATGGCCCCAAAGTACTGCAATAAGGTATGTTGCATGGTTTGTAAATGCAGAAATAAGCATGTTCGGGCCTCTGCAGAAAAAGAGCTTCTTAGCTCAGTCGGAAAATCCCGGTCAACAAATGTAGTTAAGTAAATGTTGTATAAGCATAAACTACTCCACTGAATACTTGTGGTGACAGACTCACAGACTAAGTTTATTCAGTGGGTGAAACTGCCCCCCCTTTCCCTCAAGATGCAGCAACTGCAGAGTTAGTTATGGACACAAATGGGTGCAGCCTCCTGTGCAAAATGTGATTTTGTTCCCCCATGCTTCTGTGACTGCTGTTTGAGATACTTATTTGGTCTGAAAATGCAACAGCTGAGTCTTTTACTTACCTGGTGGTAGTCTACAGAAATATTATTTACTTTGCTTCTGTGGCAGAAACTCTGCATTGACAGAGACATGAACTGAATGAATCCTGTGGGATGGCATGGTGAAGAACTGTTCCTGGTGTATGTTGATTCTTATCAAAAGAAAAAAATGTTTTATTGTTTCCAGATTAGACTACAGGTTTTGGTATGCAAAAAGTATTCTTTGGGCTGTGGAGACAGGACAAAGAGTAGAAGTAAGAGAAAAGTCGTAGAAATTAAGGGCCTATCTTGAATTCTAAACATTTCCTGAAAGAGGGGCAAACTGAATATGTCATTAAGCATTCACCATACATCTTCAGCCAGTATCACTATTTTCTAGTTTATTAAAGGCAAGTCATTCTTTAGGGTCAGTACACAGCACGTGCTTGTTACAACAGGCTCCTTGACATTTTGTGGAACCTCAGAGTGCTGTGAATAAAATTCCAGGTTCATGTTGTTCTGTTGTGTTACTGACTGTACTACTTTCTTGTAAGAAGCTGAAATACCAGTTCTAGGCCTGTGTCCATCTGTTTGAGAGGCTTTATGAAGTATGTATTTTATGGAATGGTTCTGACAGAATTCTGCTTACTAACCTATAAATGTGTTCCTTGCTACTTACTTGTCTGAAATAATCTGAGGATAGCTATCAGTACGATAAGAAATATTTTCTTCTGCAGAATGGAAAGGTATTGTATAAAGGGAAGGGGTCTGCGGAAGTTCCTTAGATCTGTGCTTAGAAGATTAAAACCTTTCAGGCATAGCTCTCATTACGCGGTTGCTGTGAAGTACTAAATTACTTTCTAAAGAAGGGCACTAAAGAAGCCCGTTTTTTCCTACTTCGGTAATTCTGCTTGCTCCTCTTCAACAGTGTGACTGCACATGGTCTCAGTCGCACAAGCCCTCAGCCAACCATGTCTTCTTACACTGACATCTACAGCAGCAACTCAATGAAGCAGACACATTCTGCACAAAGAATTGGCTACCATACAGCAGAGGCAAATGGCTACATGAGCTTATGTTTAATGTCTGAATCTTGTGATAAACAGACAGAATCTCCTCCCCCACTTCTAAAATTACTCACATACTGAACAGCGTGAGTGACATAGGAGACAGCCCAGACCATTAGTGCTGTCCACCACTCTGGAATGCTTTTCCAAAATGCAGCACATGCCACATTTTCTTATGATAATGGACAAGGAAAGGAAACAGGAAATGGGACTAATCTTGACTTTCCATAGAGATCTTGCATTACAGGAGGACCACTATACAGCCACCTGGTTTTCTGGGGATAGGGTTTCATAAGGATGCACACCTCTCAACCTGCAAATATCAACAATCTGTAATCTTGAAAAGTAGAACTTGGACAGCTTATCATAAAATGTGCATACCTAAAAGCATTAACTACTTATGCTTTCAACATATTGTTGGATTCCATCAGTCAGAAACAGAAGTTTAAAAATTTAAAAGCAAAAAGGCAAGAGGATGACATTACCTTTCTAATGATAACTCATGGGAAAAAAGCAGGCTATTAGTTATCATATTATATTGATCTTACTTCCACTACGGACTGGCTATACTGAACAAACTGCTACTCAGCTTTCTTCAGGACAGGTCCATGACTAAGATGGCATTCCTTCATCATTGTATGCTCTTTGACGGAACTTCATAGAAGTGGCACACTGAACAACATATAATCAAGTTTTACTAAGATGAAAGCCATGCTCATCAATAACCTCTCCACGACTAACAAAACATTACTTTCTCGTTGCATGTTCCTTCATGGAATAATGTACCAATTTAAAAAAAAAAAAAAAAAAAAAATTATATCAACTCATTTGGTTACATCCTCTTTTTATCTTTAACCACCATAGCTACCTCCACAGAAACTCAGACAAACGAGTCTTACTGTCTGTTTCAGAATCTAGGACTGCTGTAATGTTGTATACCCAAGCCACCACATGACCTCGCCCTCCTTTGTCTTCTCTTCTGAAACCAATGATTCCAAACAGCAGTCTACATGGTACTATCCAACACCCCATACTGTACACCAAACACAAGCTCTACAGACCAAAGTGGTTATCTGTTTCACTAGAAACAAAATACATTAGAAGTGCACTCATTTATTCTTGGTTAAGGTCAAACTCATTGCCAAATTCTCAAACTGCATTAGATCATTCAAAACCCCCTACATCAGATCTGTCCTGTCAACCTCCCAATTCTATTTTTATAATATTCACCTTACATCTAAAACATTTCTAAAAGCGATTAAGGCAATTCTGTATCATTTTTCAAAACTATGTTTGATACAGCCACATTACTTGTATTTGCCATAGCAGTGGGGAAAATTCTGTACTCATTCTTTAAATCTACAAGCAAACAATGAAATACAACCCAGAAATACCAACTTTTCCAAAACAATTAAAATGATGGATACTACACAGTTAATGCCTACAATTCTTCAACCTCTCTATTTCATTCTGTGTAAGTTTAGAACACAGTGTTTGAGTAAATATAGCACAATACTGTGCAAATATAGCAATTTATTTTTCACAATATAGGCCTCAACTTGGTAAAAGTCCTGAAAATTCTGCTAGCTACAGTGAAGTGATTCTGATTCTGATGTATATAAAGGAATTGGACAGAGTATTCTTCCTCAAACATCAGGATTCACAGATGACCTGTGTGTAATTAATATACACAATACCATTATCAGTGTGCTACTACTAATGTCTTCATTAAGTTTCCTTATCCACACTCCAAATCATTGTAATCACAAAGCTGGCAATGTTACTTAGAAGAAAAACAAGTGAAACAGTAGTAATGAAACAAGTCTGGTAACTTGCTTGTCCTCCACTTCCAACTTGTCCACAATCTGATGTTTATTTCTCTTAGCTTTTCTACTTTCTTTGGGTCCATAATCTGCACTTTAGTCCTCCCTCCCCCTACTTGTCTATAATCTATGCTTTCTTTCACTCTAGCAAGTCTCAATCAGTTTTCATCTCCATTCTTTCAATGGTTGACGGCATGCAAAAAAAAAAAAAAAAACTGCCTTTACTGTAAAAATAAGAATTGATGTACTCACCATAACGTTTCATGTTTGTTGTTCATCTTGCCTTCATTCATTGCTGGTTGGGACAGCGTCTATAGCACCTTCTTTCTTGGGTGGCTCAAGGGAGAAAAATCTTCAGAATAGTACACCTAAAAGAGGCCCTATTCCTGGAGGCCAAACCAACTTTGTAATGAGTGATAAAGGTATGAGGCTTTACCCATGTTGCTGCTGCACAAATGGAATCCAGAGGTTGCTTCGCCTGAAAGGCATATGAGGTAGATATAAGCCCTAGTGGAATGGCCTTTCACTTTTCCTGAAAGTTCTCTATTCTGAGCTCTATATGTACAAGTTACACAGTCTGTAAGCCATTTAGAAAGTGTGGCTTTTGATATTGGGGCGCCTTTCTTTTTGTCTGAAAAAGATACAAATAACTGGTCCGATTTTCTGAAATCTTTTGTGCTATGCAGGTAGAAACGTAACCGTCTATGTATGTCTATCTGGTGTAATTTATACTCTCCCTTATTGCCATAGTTTGGGAAAAAGACGGCTAAGTCAATGGCTTGATTTAAATTAGCTTCTGAACACACTTTTGGTAGGAATGAGGGGTTGGTTCGTAAGGAAACTCTACCTTTGTGAAAAGTCACATAAGGGGGATGTACTGACAAAGCCTGAAGTTTAGACACTCGTCTAGCAGACATAATGGCCACTAACAGGGCTATTTTCCACGACACAAATTTTATGTCACAAGATGATGCAGGTTCAAAGGGAGGAAGAATCAACATAGATAGAACAAAATTTAGGTCCCATGGTGCTGGAGGTTCCTTTACTGGAGGTCTCAAGTAAGAAAGTACCCTTCAAGAATACCTTACAAAGTCTGTGGGACATGATTTTTACTCCCATTTCCCCAATATGATAGTTCAATATAGCAGCTAATCGAACTCTAATAGTAGCTGTTGCTACACCTTCATTAAAAAGCTTAGCCAAAAAGTTTAACACAGCTGTTATGGGGACAGTAAAGGGATCAATATGGTTGTTGCAAGCCCAACAGGAAAATCTTTTCCATTTGCTAGAATATAATTTTCTGGTTGACGCCTTATGAGACTAAATCAATATATGTTTCACTGCAGGGGAAATATCAGGAAGCTTGGCTATTTGTGGAACTGGAGCAGCCAAGCTGTCAATCTGAGGTTTGAATTGATGGATGGAGCGGCCCTGACTGATGAATCGGGAGATCTGGAAATGGGTAGAGAATACACGGCTCCTGCTGGAGATGGGGTCATAGAAAGGGGAACCAAATTTGAAGAGGCCAGTATGGTGCGATGAGTACTATTCTGCTTCTCAACATGCTGGCTTTCTGAAGGACTTTCTGTATCTAGGGAAAATGGGGAAAGGCGTAGAGGAGACCCGAAGGCCAATCGTATACAAGTGCATCTCTTAGTGACTCCCCCAGAGTGGGGATCAGGGCAAACTAGCTGTTGCCTTTTGTATTCATGGATGGCTGGCCCCACTTGCGAAAAATCTCTTCCGTAACTTCCTGTTTTAGGGACCACTCGTGGGGCATCAGAATGGCTCTACTGAGTTTGTCCTCTATCACGCTGGACTTCCCTAGGATGTGCATTGCTGTCAGAAAGCACTGGGAAGAGAATACCCATTGCCGTACTCTCTGGGCCTCTAGATATAGGGAATAGGATTTGGTTTCTCCTTGTTTATGTACCACACTACTGATATGTTCTCTGTCTGAAATGGAATTGTTCCTAGTGGAAGGGAGTCCTGGAATGCCTGCAATGCCAAAAGCACCGCTCTCATTTCTAGGACATTTATATGCTAGTGGTTCTCATGATCTTTCCAAACACCTTGGACAGTCTGCCCCAGATAATGACCCCCCCCCCCCATCTGGGAAACGTCCGTGTTCACTGTGGCTACTGGTTGCAGAAAAATGAATGGTCGGCCTAAGGTCACTTGAGTGGAGCGAAGCCACCAATGCAGGTCTTTCTTGCAAAACTCTGTTATCACTTTGTGAGACATGGATAGTTAGGCATGGAACACTGGGAGAATAATAACCACTGAAGAATCATCATGTGCAGACAAGCTAAAGGTACCAAAGTTACTGCTACCGCCATGGTGTCCAGAACTTTCAAAACAAGCTTTGCCTGCACTTTCTTCTTGGTTTCTTCTTTCTTCTTGATTAGATGATGCAAGGTTTGAATCCTCTCGGGGGGGTGGGGGTTGGCCAACATTTGTCTTGTGTCTAAGTCTGCCACTATAAATACAATATGCTATGATGGCAACAAGGCAGATTTTTTGAAGTTTATTGTGATGTCCAGCTGAGAGCAAAGGTGAATGGTAGAGTCCCTTGCTCTTGTTACTATATTCCACAGAAAGGGGAGTATCGACTGCAGTGTTACCATCCAGAACTTTGATTTCTTGATGGACTTGTTCAGTCTGCTGAGATCCAGAATGGGCCTCCAGTCCCCTGTCTTTTATGGAACTAAAAAGAACCTTGAGTAAGTTCTGGATCCAATTTGGTCTGAGGGAACATTTTGAAGAACTCTTTTCCAGCAATTTTTGTACCTCTAAAGTTGCGTGTTACCTTTGACTAGATGGTACATCTGGGACTCGTTTTTTTTTAATGGGGTAGAGGAAAGGGGTATGTAGTAACTGCTAAATATGTTCGTTTGTACCCATTTGTCATTTTTAGCCAGGTGTCTGGGTACAATGACAAGCGACCCCCGACTGCCTCCAGAGATGGACAGATGGGCCTCCTCTCAGGAGCGCTGAAAGGGTTTCCCAAGGAAGGAATCCCTGTCACCCTAATTCTGTGTACCCCCTCTGCCACGTGGTCGATGTCTTCCACTGTTACTTCCCCCTCTGCCCCTGGGGGAAGAATCACCATGTGCGTCCGGGAAAGCTCTTTGGGACTTACGAAACCACATTTCCCCCCTTCTGACCTTTAGGATAAGGTCCGATAGGCAGGGAGAAACGGACTCCAACGGCAAATAGAGTTTTTCCCTCCTGTTCGCACCTGGTTAGGGTCTCTAACTTTTGGCCCAAACAAAGACAAGACATCAAAAGGGGTGTTAGTAAAGGACGACTTGAAGAGTTCTGCGAAATCGCATAAGCGCATCCAGGAATGGTTCCTTAAGGAAATTCCTGTATCTGCTGCCCCACTCGCTCCATCGGCCACGTAGGAGATAAGTCACATAGAGGAGTTAACCACAGAATTTAGGGTGGAGAGTTGGGAGAAGACTTTGTCCGAAACCCCTGCAGCTACAGAACTTTATCTCCTAACTCCTTTAGGAGATCCCTTTGAAGCCTAGTGAAATAGGTCAGGTAGTTCAGTGACCGAAGGGCAAAGGACACGGAAGAAAAATACGCACTCCATATCGGTCCATCGTTCGAGACTCTTTACTTGGTGGATGGACAGATGAGGATGCCTCCGACAACTCTTTCTTGGTGGCTGCCACCACCACCATAGCATCTACCAGAACACCTTTACTGAAAAACTCCTTATCTGAAGGCGCGGTGATGAACTTATCTGATCTCCTTGGAAAATACCTTCCAACTGATTACGTTCATGAGTTGGTCGAAAGGCGGAGACACCCAAGAGGTGGAAGGGCGAGATCCGAACATCTCCAGATACACAGAATCATCCTCAGAAGGGATGACGGGCTTCCAGCCACCTCTCTGTTTAAGGATTTCTAGGATGTCTGCAAAGGAGACATCCTCAGAGGGTGACCGTGGGGACCCTTCTGAATCGAGAACCATGTCTGAAGTGATGGACTCTCATGGAGTCTAGATGCTTCCTCTTGCATAACCTCTTCCGAGGGACCTCCTCAGAGGGGCACTCTGATTAGGTTTCGGAAGAACCTGCTTCACCCAGTGGGGTGTCCTGGGGCACTGGGTTTCCACACCTGGGGAAGGAGCGATGGCACCAAGACAGACACTGGCGCTTTGGGGGGAAAGAGTACTTGGACCTGAGACCGGAGGAGTCTGAGGTGACAGCACTCTCATCACCTCGAAAGCCCCTCGACCCTGCTCTGAGGAGGTTCCCGGTTCCGAGGAACTAGAAACCCCCCCTGAACCAAGTCAGTAAGCTCTGAGACCGATGTAGGCACTCAGCTCACCCACGCCGAAGCCCCAAGAAGTAGACTCGGGTCAGACAACTGTCCAGCCCGACTCTCCTCCCTGGATTTGACGGGAAAGCATTGGCTCCTAGACCCCTCAACTTCCGATGGAATCGAGGAGGTTGGAGCAATGGCCAGGACCGAAGATCCTGGGGTAGGTCTCAGTAACAACGTTTCTGCTACAATAAGATCCAAGCACTCCAGCTCTGAAGCCACAGAATGGGTCGGAGGAGGAATCGATGAAGGGGAAGTATGTTGATCAGCCCCAAAGCCTTCTGGGTCAGAGTCGACAGAATCTTGGCCAGCGCCGGCATGTGTAACAGCCTCTTGACCACCTACTCCACGTTATCGTCAGAAAGACTCCTGGAGGATCGAGAGGACAGAGTCAGGGACCTCAATGATTGCAGCAAAGCAGAACACAGCACTGGCGAGACCGGTTCCAGAACTGGGGACTGGCTCCAAAACTGGCAGCTACAAGATCACAATAGGAGCTGAAGAGGGAGATTTCTTGGGCCTGAAAGGCTTTGGGTCCGCAGATGACTCCTTGGCATGCTTTTTTCCGCCTCCGATAGTGGAGGAGTTGAGGATGACCTTTTTGTGGATTTTTCAGATTTGGAAGATGGAGACTGTTGACTGGTTTTTGAGGAACTCTGATTCCCTTCTAGAGCCTCAGCAAAAGATGTCTTTAACAAGCCCCTAACTATTAATGTGTTCCTTCTTTCCATTAAGACTCAAACTAAAGGCATGGCAGAAGGAACACGACTCTTGAAGGTGGACAGCACCCAAACAATACACACACAGCTGGTGTATCCATCTGTCAGAGAACTTTTCTGGTTGCACTTACATTTCTTAAAACCCAAAAGTTTTGCTTCTCTGGTATCATTAGACATTCTTGACAGCAATTAAAAACCAAGCCCGAACATTAACTAGGAACACTCAAGGAAAAAAACAATTTTTTTTTGTATATATAAATATATCAAGTTATAAACACACACACACACACACACACACACACACACACACACACACACACACACACACACACACACACACACACACACACACACAGAGCCAAAAAACTCTAAATTATTCAGTACAATAACAGGAGAAGTCTCTAACTAAAACGACTTAACTCCTACATAGAAAAAAGGAAGGGAGGGGAAAGCCCTCTAAGTCAAATGGGCCAAAGGGAGCCTCTAACTCAAATGGAGTACCCAATGAGAAAGGAAATACTAATTTATTTATTTATTTTGCATTTGTTTACCGGGATAGTCCGACTGGATACATATCCATTTTCAGCGGAGGCCCGGGGAGAAAAGCTCCACAAAGACAAACTTACATAGATTACACAGAAGTTAGCAAACAATTATAAAAACAAAGTGATTACATACAATGGGTTAGTAGTGTTTTCTAGTAGGGACTCACAATTGTCATGGACAGAATCAGACTGGAAGCAAAACTTGGTGATATAGTTACAAGTTATGATAACTGCAGAATATGCTTTTAGTTTACAACTTAATCAGGTTTAGTACATGGGCATAGCCAATTCACTTTGAGATGCTGTTTGAGGTTTTTTTTGAAGAGACTTTTGGAGGATTGTAGGGTTATATAGTTTGGCAACGAATTCCAGGTTTTGTCAATGAAGTTGGCAAACAGGGATTCACCAGCAGAGTTATTAGCTTTGTGGGTTTGGACCAGTAGTTTATCGGCTGACCATAGGGATCCTAGATTGCTATATGGTTTAATAATATTTTTAAGTGAGGGGGTATCCTCAGGGTGGTACAAACTTTTGCGCACTATTAAGAGTTGATTGAACTGAATTAAGCTGGGCAGTTCTAGCCACTCTAGTTGTTTAAGCTTCTGGCAGTGGTGGGTTCTATATGTGGAACCAGTGGCAAATCTGGCAATATGATTGTAGCTATGGGACAGCTTACCTAGTTCAGATTTGTTGAGGTTTGAGAGTACAGGCGAGGCATATAAGAGAGTAGAGTGTAGGTGTGATCGGGCGATTGCAGTCCTAGCCAGTGGGGTTAAAAATGTCTTTTTGTATTCTATAATAATAGTAACAATGACCTGAAACTCTCTAAATTAACGAGTTTGGGACAGGGATAGGGAGAAAAAACAGATGGGCCTAGTGGTAGACGATGGCCAACAAAAACAGCACAACAATGAACACTCTCAAAAAACTACCACACTACTCTAAAGTTAGAAAAACTACAATATATTACAAAATTTTTAAAGAATCACTTGAGATAAACAGAAAAAGTTTCCACTTAGCCTAGAGCCTGCAAGGAAGCACCCAATCTTGTTTAGTGGCAAACAAGATCTGGGTAATCTTCCCTGAGCATCATGGGATAGGGTATAGCCACGAGCTGGTGGAAGCTCTCGAGCTTTTGTACAAGGCCGAGTCGGAACTGATTCTCAGTTCCAAACAAAACCAGCAATGAATGAAGGTGAGACAAGACAACATAACATCAAAAGTTATGTACTCGCCATAATGTTTAATCTGGGATGTCCATTTTATTTCTTCCTCAACAAACATGTCTCTGATCTGGCTCAGCCACATATATTCCAGACTCTTGGATTGCCCCCAACTCCTACGTTACCCTCAGATCGCGTTTGCCTCTCAATACAAACAAAAAAAAGGATAGATTATAACTTACAGAAAGCAGAAGGACAGAGTAGGGGCTCAAATAGGAACAGTGGTTCCAGTATTTCTAATAAGATCACTCCCAAAGGAGAAAGAGCAAGGGGAGGTGAGGGTAAGTTGAGAAAGAATGCAAATGGACAACACAAATGGAACTTTATGGCGAGTACATATAGCTTTTACATCTGATGTTAACCATTTCCATTAATTTCTCAATGAATGGAACAGAGTTCCTGGCTATGATAACCCTGGGTGGCCCTCATGGAAGAATGTTCAGGAGTACTGCAGAACCAAAGGCAGCCCTGTTTCTGGAGATAAGGTCCAATTTGTAATCAGCAAGAACGGTGGCTGCAGCACAAATATCGTCAACAGAGGCCCAGAAGACATATGAAGAAGCTATGGATCTGGTGGAGTGAGCTTTAGGATGCCTTGGTAAAGACTGAAGGAAATAAACATATGAAACGCAGTCCATTAACCATTTTGCTGACGTGACTTTAAAAACTGGTTTTCACAATTTGTTGTGGGCAAAACAAAAAAATAGATGATCAATTTTCCCAACATCTTTCATCGTATGAAGACATAAACGAAGCTGTTCATGTACATCCAAAAGGTGATGCATGTACTCTCCTTTATTGGAAAAATTTGGAAAGAAAAAGGATAAGTGAATTGCTTGATTGCTGACTGACTCAGAGGCTACTTTCAGTAGAAAACATGGATTGGCATGTAAGGTGAATATCTTTATGGAAAATCAAACAAGACAGTTTTGAAGAGAGTGCTTGGAGTTAAAAAACTCGTCTAGCTGTAGTTATAGCCACTAAAAAGATGACCTTCCAAGAAAGAAATTTGAGATCAGACTTGGTTGCGGCTCAAAGGGAGGTTGAATCAAGTTCTGCAACATAAGAGTAAGGTTCCATGATGGGGTGGGATCTTTAACTTGAGGTCTAAGTAAGAAGGTACCTCTAAGGAAAGCTTTACATAACTTGGATGATGCTAAAGAAAAGGCATCATCTCCAGTACGATAGTTAGAAATGGTCGCCAGATGAAACTTGATGGTTGAAAAACTAGCACCTCCTTGAAAAACCAAAGCAAGAAAATCTAAAACAACAGGGACAGGAGTAGTGAAGTAATCCAATTCTCTGCTGTGCCCACAAAGAAAATCTTTTTCATTTGCTTTTACATATCTTCCCAGTTGAGCCTATCTGTGATGATATTAATATTTGGCAAACTGGGGAAGAAAGCCTGGATTGTCTAGCCATCACTGGAATTGGAGAAACTACATGGTCAGTTTGAGGCCTGGAATGTCTGGGTGAGCCATCCCCATGGGATGAGATATGAGATCTGGACTGGGGTCCAGAGTCCAAGGAGGACATAGGCCAACTGAGGGCAAAGAGAATAACCTTGCTCTTCAACCGTAGAGTTTTCTGAAGAAATTTGGGGATTAGTAGCAAAGGAGGTTAAGCGTACAGGAGACCGGAGGGCCAAATATAGAGTACAGCATCTTTTGCTGACTCTACCTGTGGGAGAATTAGGGCAAAAAACCTGCTGCACTCTTTTTTTAAACAAGAAGCATCACATTGGACATACGGT
Organism: Protopterus annectens; assembly: GCF_019279795.1. Classification (NCBI taxonomy): domain Eukaryota; kingdom Metazoa; phylum Chordata; order Ceratodontiformes; family Protopteridae; genus Protopterus; species Protopterus annectens. The sequence goes on from NC_056739.1 coordinate 548,514,920, forward strand.
TGTACTTGATGATGGAGAGGCAAAAAGATCTCAGCAGTTTGACCCCACTGACAGAAGATTCTTTCTGCCACTGCTTGACTGAGAGCACTTGTGAGGCATCAGTACAGTCCTGCTGAGTTTGTTGCCTAACAATTTGGATTTCACTAGTACATGCATTGCTAGAAGAAAGCACGTGTTGGAGATCGTCCACTGCCACACACTCATTGCTTCTTGGCAAAGTGGGTAGGACCTGGTCCCCTCCCCCTTGTTTGTTGATGTACTAAACTACCAGCATGTTGCCCATTTTAACAGCAGTAGTCACAGGAAGAATAAAACTCAAGAATGCTTACAATGCTAAAAAGACCACAGACACTGATACGCAAATTGATCTTTTCTGGGGACCACGTGCCTTAGACAATCCATCCCAAGTAATGCCCACACCACCCCAAATAGGAGGTGTCCTTGGTCATCGTGGCCATAGTGGATGGAAATACAAAGGGACAACCCTGACAAACTTTGAATTCACCAAAGTAGGGAGTCTCTGCAAACCCAAGAAAGTTTTATAGTATGGTTTAAGGGTAGTTGCAGATTTGACCAATGAATTGCTGGAGTACACTGAAGTATCCGCATGTGGAAACAAGCAGTTGGTAGCAGGGTAATCACTGCAGTCACTGACCCTAAGGCCTGAATCTTAGTCTGTACTCTGTTTGGTAGAAAAAAACCCTACTGAATAGTTGTATCCAGGCAAGCTCCTATAATCTCCAAGACTTGAAATGGTTGAAGGTGGACTTGTAATAATTGACTGTGAAGCCCAAGGACTGAAAATTTTGGAGTAAGTAGTCCCTAGCATTTTTCAGAAGATGTCTGGTTGGGGCAGTGAGAAGCCAGTCTTCTAGACAAGGAAACACTGAATCTGCACAGTCTGAGACGAGCTGCTACTGCACCTATGCATTTGAACACCCTAGGGGCTGTGGTGAGCCCAAAGTGCAGTGGTCTGAACTGACAATGACTGCTCCCTAATCAAAAGTGCAAGAATCCCCGGGTCTGCCTGTTCACCTTGGTGCGATAGTATGCATCCTGGAGGTCTGTGGAGCATATCCAGTCATCTTTCTGCAGAAGGGGCAAAATAGCCTCAACCGTGACCATTTTGAACTTGGAGTTCTTCATAAACTGATTTAGACTGCAGACATCCAAAATAGGACCTTAGGTCGTCTGTTTTCTTTGGCACTAAAAAGAACATTGAGTAAGTGCTGAATGCTTTCTGATCTGGTGGGACCTCCTTTATGACCCTTTTGCTAACAGTTTTTTAATTTCTTGGGGGAACATTGAGGAGATTTTTCTGTTTGTGTGGGGGAAGTTGCTAAAAGGGGATGGAATAAACTCTGGATATAATTCTTTGCACCCAAGTTTCTTTTGTGACGGCTGCCGAGGCTTCTGGATGCAAAGATAAGCACCTCCCAACTGCCTCCAGAGGAGAAGAGTCAGGTAACCCTTCAGAAATGCTGAAAAGGTCTATCCGAAAAAGAATCCTGATCCCTTGATTCTGCAGACACCCTTTGCCTTGGCAATGGAGTCTTCCACTGGAATTTCCCCTTGTGCCTCTTGGAGAAATTTCACCTCATCAGTGTTATAAAGGTTCTTGTGATTTCTGGGACCACATCATCTTACCACCATGCTGATTCCTAGAGAAAAGATCTTCGCAAGGTAGAAAAGTGGATTCCCATGGCAGACAAGGTTTTTCCATCTTGCTCAACATGGTAAAATGCTTCTTTTACTGTGGGCCCAAACAAAGAAAATCCATCAAAGAGAACACTGATGAAAGAAGACTTAAAGGGCACTGCAAAGTCACACAAGTGTATCCAATCATGTCTCCAGATGGCTATGCCTGTACCTGCAGCCCATGAGGAACCTTCTACTGCATGAGAGATTAACCTTCATGAACGCATTACAGATCAAATTAAGGGTGTCCAGCTATGAAGAAAACCATTACTGTACCTCTGCCAACATGGACCCTGGACTAGACTTAGTTCCTTAATTAAGTCTCTCTGTAATCTGGTAAAATGTGCCAAATAATTGTGCAATGCCAAAGATCGCCGAGGCATAAATGGATTTTACAAACCTGTCCATCCTCCTAGACTCTCTATCAGGAGGATGAACAGAGGAGCTTTGTTCAGCCAGCTCCTTCTTAGTGGCTGCCACCACAACCATGGCATCTACAGGAACTCCCTTACTCCAAAAGGTCTGCCATTGGGTGGAGCAAGAATCTTGCCCAGGTGATAGGGAATTGGTTCTATGGTTCCTTCCAAGCACAGCAGGGCACAAGATCTAGGCAGTCATCCAATGGAGGGAAACCCAAGACACAGATGGACCAGACCAAAAGGATTTAGGAACACCAACCCCTTCTGAGAAGGGGAATCGAAGACCATCCACCTTTCTGGCTAAGGATCTCTAGGATACCCATGAAGGAGATGTCTTTTGATGAAGATCTGGGGGAGCCTTTCCCGTCATTGAAGTCTGTATCTTCAGTTAAAGATTTCTATAGGGAATCTTAGTGCCTCCTTTTGCACACTCTCTTCTGGGGGCCTCTTCAGTAGGATGATCTGGAAATGTATCAGAAGAAATGAAAGTTCCTCAGGAGTAACTGCCTGGAAGCTCGAATGGGCCAGTTGCCCCTGTGGAATAGGAGGATGAGGCTCATAAGTCAAATTTGAGGCCGGAATGGGGGTAGGATCTGAAAGAAAAAAAAAAAAAAACGAGTTGAAAAAGTTAGCGGGTGAGAGAAAACCCTCACCACCACTTTAAACGCAGAAATACCAGGAAAAGCCAAAGCCAACCTCAAAGGAGCTGAAATGCCAGGTACCGATAAGCCAACCTTCCCAGACTCCCATCTCAAGGGAAGAAGTCTGACCAAAGCTGTCTAGCTCAAACTCTCGGAGTCAACGGCACCCCCCCGGATCCAGTGCCAATGCTTTGGCTCTGAGACTCATCTTGCTAGGGGGGGGGGGGGTTAGCACCAAACGAGACAAGGATATCGGAGTCGAAGAGGATGGTTCTTGTATCCAAGGGCTCTGAAATCAGTGGTCAGACCAGAGAAGGAGATATGATGGGATCTGAAACAGGCTGAAGGATCTTGGATCCAATGGAAGATGGAGATGGTAACACTGCTATCTGGATCTGAGCTCTGAGGAATTTCCCAATCATCCTATCCACATCTTCCTCGAACAGACTTTGGGAGGATCTAATAGAAGACTACCTAGAAGGTGGTTGAGACAATTTTCTGGGTGTCTCCTGTAATATAAGAGATCAGAGCCTAGGTAAGACCAGCTCCAGAGAGAAGCGAGGGCTTCAAGACTGATGATATTTTGCAATAACAAGTGTGGGATCTACTGAGGTCAGATCCCAACACTTAGGAATTTTTGATGGAGGCAGGAGCAGGTTTAGAAGACTGTGCAGGATTACGTTTTCTGTGCTCCCTGGGCTCAGAAGACATTTCTGATTTCTTGGTAGGGGTTGAAGCCCTTGAAATGGAAGCTACAGAAGAAGAAGATGGAAGCAAACCTTTTAATACCAGTTTGCTTCATCTATCGCTTAGGACCATGGAGTTGAACCCTGTGCAGACTTGGCAAGGATTATCTGAATGGCCTGTACATATGCAATAGATGCACTCCCTGTGGTTATTAGAGTTTGGTATCTTATGCCCACAGAAGTGCACTTCTTAAAAACTGTTGGTTTTTTGGCTATGTTGGAAGAAGAAGAAAAGAGAAAAGTCTCTTAAAAAAAGTTTAGAAGGCTAGAGCATTACCAACAAAGGAATAAAGTAGCTTCTCTAAGAAACAGGTAAGAAAAAAAGGAGGTTACCAACAACTCTAACTAGAAATACAGAAAAATTGGGAGAAAGGTAAAGGGAGAACGAGGTTATCCAGAAATACTGAAAGTAGATTAAAAAAAAATTCTACTTTTAGTCATGAAAATTAGTGTGATAACTCCAAAGCTCAAAACTGCGCAATCTGTGTCCGAACCATAAGAGCAGAAAATGAGATTTAGGGTAATGTAGGAGATGGGAGCATTATGTGTAAGGGGAGGAGCTCAAGAGTCTGGAAGAGATGCAGCCAAGCTGGATCAGAGGTCAGATACGAGACCCATTCATTGAGGAATGAATGAAAATGACAACATCGGACACTTTCATCAAAGGAATGACTTTCCCAAAAGAACCCCCTTCGAGAGTAGGCTGAACCAATTGACAAAGAACGCTGAAACCTACAGCCAATACTTTGGGAAGACTTGTTTCACATCCATAACCTCCTCTGAGAGGTACAAAAGGGAAGGTGATGATATATTTTATTTTCCTCTGAAAACTCTTCTATAATTCCTACAATGAACATTCTCTTTGCCTTTATTAATGTCCTAGCCCCATGCCAACTGCAGTTTGCTATAAACAGTACCATTACTACATGATGGACCTGCCTCCTGGATGACTCGCACAACTGTGTCAGCAGTTATCAAAGAGCCACAGCTTGGATCTTCACAGGCTTTTGCACTGGTTCATCTAGCAATACAGGTCTTACCCATGAAGCTAGAGGGGAATGTTATGTAAACTTTCTGCACCCGGTGGGGAGAGGGGGTATATCTTTCATAGTTTCTTCTTTTGTTGTACCTGTATTCAGGCTCAAGGCTGGAATTACTCAATATGTGTCCACCTGCCCGCAAATGATAAAGGTCCAGGACATACAGTAAACTCTCAGTTAACCGGCACCCGTGGGGATTGGTAGATGCCAGATAACTGTAGTTTCTGGTTGCTTGAGAGTTACTATTAAAGATAGGCCTGACTAATATTGTACCCTATAATATTTGTTTGATTTGATTTGTTCTCAGTTTGGGGAGAGGGGAAATGTATTCCTATCTTCCTTTTTAAAACTCGAAACATGTAAGGCATGTTTCGGGGGGGGGGCAGAAAGTGCAACACATGAAAATTGTTTGAGTTCTGGTTAACTGACAGTTTACTATCGTTGTTAATTTACCACTGAAGGCAATTTAAATACTGAAATTCAGAAAGAGCAGCACACTTCTCAGCTCAGCACTTTTTCATTCTTGTTTTAATTGAATATATTTGTAGGACCCCTGCTACAGGCATTGCTTTACAAGCTCCATCAGTTTAGTAATTTCAGCTTTCTGAAATGCAGTGATCCATTTACATTTTGTGCTTAGCATTTACTATCTGTGCCTTTTAAGTTGCAAACCAAACAGTACATGCATATTTCCAGTGTACACTTCAAATTCTGTATGTGCAGTGGAGTAAAAATAAATCAGGAGTTTTAATATACAGTGAAGTTTCAAAGGGTCTACATTACGAAAATGAAAAGTGACGCAATCGAATGACATTTACATCGAAAATACAGTTTATTGAAGGCGCTCTTGTGGGGGGATGTGATGCCCCCCCCCGATTATACATACCAACTGAAAGATCACACTACAGTGAGGAAATTGCAAATTTTCTGATCTTCACTGTACCAAGATCTCACTATAAACATCTCGACGAACAGCAGTTCGATGTAAAATGCCGTTCAATTAAATCAATTTTCAATACCGTGATACAGACCCAGTTTCCAAAACATAACACTGAAATTTATTAATACTGTTCTACCCAGCCATGTGTGGAGCCGTTATTGGACCCAGCTATATACTGCCAACATTGCTGTTGAGTGTAACACAGCCAGAATGAAAACTCACACCTCCAAATCAGAGGCCATGTTTTTCTCCAAAAAGAGGGGACTGCTATCTGTGTGCCTGTGGAGGGGGTGGATCATGGTTCTTTCCCAGAAGAGGGGATTGCTATCTGTGTGTGTGGAGGGGAGTGGACCAGGGTTCTCTCCTAGAAGAGGGGATTGCTATGTGTGTCTGTCTCTGTGTGCGTCTGTGCCTCTGTCTCTGTGTGTCTGTGTGTGCGTGTAGGGGTATGGATCAGGGATCGTTCACAGAAGAGGGATTGCTATGTGTGTCTGTGCAGGAGGGTGGACCAGGGTCATCTCCCACTAGAGAGGGTTGCTGTTCGTGTTTATCCAGGGGGGTGGACCAGGGTCCTCTGCCAGAAGAGGGGATTAATATCTGTGTGTGTGTGTGTGTGTGTGTGTGTCTGTGTGTGTGTAGGGGGATGGACCAGGGATTGTTCCCAGAAGAGGGATTGCTATGCGTGTCTGTGCAGGAGGGTGGACCAGGGTCATCTCCCACTAGAGAGGATTGCTGTTCGTGTCTATCCAGGGGGGGGGTGGACCAGGGTCCTCTGCCAGAAGAGGGGATTAATATCTGTGTGTGTGTGTGTGTGTGTGTGTGTGTGTGTGTGTGTGTGTGTGTGTGTGTGTGTGTGTGTGTGTGTCTGTGTGCAGAGGGATGGACCAGCGTTTTCTCCCAAAAGAGGAGACTGCACTTATTTAGCAGGGATCATGGACTGGGGACTTCTGCTAGAAAATACTATAAACCCTAACACGGTCACGTTCTGTGCAGATTAGTTACATTAGGGTGAGGCACTAATATTATAGGCGCCAGACGGCAGGCCTTAAAGGCAAAAAAACTGGGCATTGCGGGTACTTTTGGAACAGATTCCTCCACAAAAAAATGAAAGAAACTAATACAGAAAAGTAGTTACAGCTCACAGCTCTTAACTTGTTAATTCCAGAATTACGGATGAAGGAGAAATTAGGGAAAAAGGCAGCAAAATGGAAACACTTTATAAATTTTAGTACTACTAACTTATAACTTCTCAAAACAAATGTTAAGATTTAAGAGGACTGGAAGAAGACTTTCAGACATTAGGAAGACATACCTACAAATCAGGGACATTTGAGGGGTATGTAGCTAAATTTATATATGGCAAGCAGTCTGACACTTGACTGTGCTGTAAGACACTTAGGCAGCTACACCTGTGGGTGTACAATGAAGTCATTCTCTTTAAACAAAAAAATTGAGAAATTTTACTTTTCTGTACTTCTGCTGAAGTAGCCGGGCACAACATGAAACTAGTGTATTTAAAATGTGTACACAGACAGATTTATTCAAAATAAAACAAACTTACAATATGATTTTATTATTTTCCGCCATTACCAAAGCAACTGCAGCTTCTTCAGTCTCAAAGTACTGCCCACAGTGAGGTGGAATGAAACTGCGTATGGCAATAACTGAAACTCCCTTCTCATTAGATAAGGTCTGAAAATGCAGATGGCTATGTCAAGGACTTCTGAAAAAGAAGCACCTTCAAAGAAATTCTCAATTACAAACCACTCCTTTCTTCAGTAGTATATGAGAAATTGGCAGAAATGTGTCAAAAGTAATCCAAGAAAGGACAAAAAAAAAAGAGTTATGTACTCAGCATAACGTTCCATCTGTGTTCTCCATTTTCATTCTTCCTCAACATGTGGGTTCAGTTCCGATCCTCGGATCTGACTCTGCTGCTTTTTACAGCACGCGGCTACTGAAAACTCTCAAGTTCCTCCCTTACCCATAATGCTGTAGTCCCCCTCCATACCTCAAATCGTGCTTGCTGCTTACTGCAGCTAAATAACATGAGAAATAATAATTATATAAAAAAAATACTATCTGGAGCTCAAAAGGAGGAACTTTAGTTCCTCCACTATCCTTTCACTCTTCCAGAAGTCATAAACAAGAAAAGGCAGGGGAGTTGAGGAAGAATGAAAATGGACAACACAGATGGAACATCATGGTGAATACATAATTTCTTTATCCGATGTTGTCAATTTTCATTCGTTACTCAACATGTGGGACAGAGTCCTCAGCTATCTGAAACCTTGGGGGACTCTAAGAAAGGATATTCCTGAGTACTGCTGAGCCGAAGGCTGCTCTTCCCCTAGAGACCAGATCAACGCTGTGTAATGAGCAATAAAAGTACAAGGATTAGCCCAAGAGGCTGCAGCACACATATCATCCATGGAATATTTGTATAGAAAATACTGAAGGTTGCCATGGATCTAGTTGAATGAACTCTCAATGGCTTTGGAAGGGATAAACCCAACTTACTGTCGACAAAGGAAATGCAATCAATTAGCCACTTGGCTAAAGTTATTTTGGTAAATGACTTTTCCCAATCTTGATTCTGAAAAGGAGATTAATAACTGATCCTATTTTCTGAATTTGTCAGTTCTATGTAGATAGAAATAAATTTGTCTGTGAATATCCAGCAAATGCAAAATGCATTCCCTTTGTTGGAGAAATTTGGGAAGAAGAGTGGAAGGTTAACATATTGATTAATGCTGGACCCTGGCAATACCTTGGGAAGAAAAGATGGATTGGCTCATAAGGATACGCTATCTTTATGGAAAATCAAGTATGGAAGTTAGAAGCTAAGGCTTGCAGTTCTGAAACACTCCTAGCCGAAGTAATGGCTACCAAAGATATTGTTTTCCAAGTCATAAACTTTAGTTCACATTTTGAAGCTGGTTCGAATGGTGAATAAGTCAGGGCTTGTAACATTAAATTCAAATCCCAAGGTGGAGTAGGATCTTTAAAGGGGGGTTTCAGTAAAGGGTCCCTTTTATAAATGTCTTACAGAGTTGTGAGGAAACAAAGGTAGAAATGTCAACTCTGACATGAAAATCAGAAATAGCAGCCAACTATACTTTTCTGTCAATGAACTAGACTCTTCATGAAAAACAGCAGCCAAAAATTCAACAGCTTGTAGACACTGGTGCTGAAAAAGGATTGATGTTTCTTTGTTGTGCCCAAAAACAAATCTTTTTCATCTTCCTAGTGGAAGCTTTGTGTGAAGACAAAAGAATGTGATGGACAGGGGAGGAGAACCTGGGCTGTCTAGCTATCAATGGAACTGGAGAAACCATGCGGCCAACTTCAGACCCAAAATGTCCTGGTGAGATAGGTCTAGAATTGGGTCCAGGATCCATGGTGGATCAACTAGATGAGGGCAACCAACTCTGTTGAGGCCAATAAGAGGCAATGAGGATTACTCTGCTCTTCAGTTGACGCTTTCTAAAGAAATTTGGGGTCAAAGGAGTTGGGGGGGGGTAAGCATACAGGAGAATGGTGGGTGCAACTGTGGAGGAAAGCATTTCTCGGTGACTCCACCGATGGGGGAGATCAGGGCTAAAAACCTGCTGCACTTGTTGTTGCGGGGAGATGCAAAGAGGTAGCAGCATGGCTGGCCCAGGGTTGCCAAATTTACAACTGACCAGGTAGGGACAAAGTGAAGACAAAAAAAAAAGGTCTTCCACGCTAGGTCTTTAATGCGGAACATCAGAGTTCCGCATTAAACAAAACTAGCTCTGTGTTTGTTTATTTATTTTTTTTATTTACCTGGGCCAATCAAAAATAAACACGGAGCTACTTCTGTTTAATGCGAAACATCGCAGTTCCGCATTAAACAGAAGTAGCTCTGTTTTGCGATTTTTTGATTGGCCCGTACACCCGTATACGAGCCAAACAAAAATCGCTAAACACGGAGCTACTTCTGTTTAATGCGGAACATGAAAACAAAATGTTTCTACTCCCTTTTAGTTTTACATATAGGTCAGACATATTTTTATTAACAAGATAAGAAGATGTGGGCCGTAATTTCAGTTGAAGGCAATTATTAGAGGATGGGGAGTGAGCAAGGCAAATGATAATTAGAATAAGTTTTCTCTACTTAGAGCAAAGTGGTTTGGGATTACCTGATTTTAAATTACACTTTACAGCTTTGCAGTTAATGCTCATATACATAACACAAGCAGAAAGTTATAAATAAAACTGAAAGGGGATGATTGTGAAATAGTTGAAGTTTGAGAAGTAAGGAAAGAGAAGGATTTTACATGCAAGTCTTTAAGGAGAATAACAACCATACAGAATATTATACTCATTGGTACACATCAAAAGCTCAACATTCATAAATGTCAGTGACATAATGCTGAAATGCAAATGTAAACATTGGAAATGTTGACCTACAGGAGTAAATGGAAGCCTACAGTGTATGATCAGGGAATCTGCCCTTTCCTCGCAGTAGTGTGATCTTGCTGCTAATATATATATATCTTGCTGCTAATATAGGTTGCAAAGGGGGGGGGGGCTTGTCCTCCTTTAAGAAAGCTCGTTTTAGTGTTTTTATTTTTATTTCAGTTTTAATTTTTGGGATGTCGGTGTTTTGTCACTCAACATTCGAAACGTCTATGAAAAGACATGAATCCATATTATAAGAATTAAGCTCATCTTGGGAATGGAGAAAGGTGATTTTACCAGTATGGATGACTGCAAGTAGAGGTATAGAAAATAGATGAGAGGTCTGGAACTTATTGGAAAAAGAAACCAAGGTACTGGGGAGCATATAAAATATAAAAAGAGAAAGGTAATTAGAATAGGATTACGCTAAAAAGTTGTTTGGTCTGCAGGTAATTAGACACTGCCTTATCTAACCAGGGACTTGACAGAAGTGCATCCCTTTTCTCTTTCCCATACTCTAAGTGAAAAAACAGACTCTTGTGGAGTTTTAGTTGAGCTTACAGCAGAAGGTGCTGTTAAAAAAAGGTTAATTAATTGGGGACATAAAATACTGCATGATAAGAGAATCGATTAAACAAGGTTAAAAACGAGAGTGGAAAAGATTGGGAAGAGAAAATGGAAAGGGACTATAAAAAAGGAACAATAGGAGGACATCTGCATGGGCTCCCAAGTATGACACAAAGACCAGAAAGTTTAGGATTTTTCCTTGGAAGTGTTCTCATATGTATTTTTATACCCCAAACGTATGTCAGAAAATGTTCAGTCAGATAAGCAAATGCTGGAGGTGTAATGGCAAAAAGAGAGGTAACTGGGAACATTTTTTATGGAATTATAACAATTTGGCAAATTTAAAAAAATTTCTAAAAGAATACCCTCATCAGAAATACTGGGGGAGCAAATGTTTGTAACTAGAGAAATGATTTTGAGCTGGGATAAACAATCTGAATTGCCCAGACATATCAAGACCTTGTTAAGTTTAATGCCACTTTTTCCAAAAATCTATTACTAAAAAAAAAAAAAAAAAAAGTAGAACTCTGAATCTAAACCAGCTGTAACTGAAGTGCTGAAAATTGTAAAAGAGGCAAAAAGCAATCGAAGTAGGTAGAACTAAAGTTTAAAGGAAGGCAAAAATTGAGAAATTTCTTTAAAGTTAGAATGAATGTTAAAATAAAAAATATGTTCATAGGTTCATAGATTAGTACTAAGCTAACTGCCCTTGCGAGCCACTTTAAGCCTAGCCAATTATCCCTTGTGAGACTCGAACCCTGCACCTTGTGTTTGTAAGGCAAACACCTTAACCATTAGGCCACCCTGTAACTTATATAATGCACAAAAGCAATGAAAAATGTTGATATTAACAGAGCAGAACAAATAGTATGTGTACTTGTACCATTTGTTTTAAAAGTGAGAACTTAATAAAGGTGTTTTAAAAAGACTGCTTGAACCTGTGGACATTATGCGAATTCCGCTCAGATCTACATACATACACACAGAGCATACTTTGTGTTCTACATATATATATATATATATATATATATATATATATACACACACACACACATACATACACACATTCTGTGTGGAGTCTGCATGTCCTTCCTGCGGTTGGGTGGGCGTTCAAAAGACATGCGTAAATGGGCGTGCCTTAGTTGAAGGTTGAACATCAAGCTGGCACCTCAGCGTTCGTCAAAATCTACTGCCAATCATTAGTGGACCGGAGTTCCGCTGTGGCGACCCCTAACTGGGAAAAGCCGAAAGACAACAACAACACATACATACGCACACACGTTTGGATTCACATTTATGCATGCTTGCTTTCTCTCTCCATCTCTTTCTCCCTCCCGGTCACAGCCTTTCATACAGAGGTCTGGTGTCTGAACTACTTTCCATTTCTGTCTCATGTACGCTGTGGCTTCCAAAATCTGTTAGAATCAGACTAGGACAAAGGATGAAATTCACAATGCCTGTACACTTCACCAGAATACAGTGAAACCTCATTTCACTGTAGCCATCAACATTCCTGACATTACTAAAGATGGCATCTGTTAGCAAAAACAAACTTTACATTTAAAATTTCTGCTTATTCCTAAATCAAGTTTTTCCTATTCAAAACCAGGTAAACTGTGTTCACTGGAAACACTGCCAAGCTGGAACTTTGCTTAAATAGGCTGCAGCTAACAAACAGCTGATGAAAACCATTTATTTCTAGTGTTGCAGCTATCTATGGCCTATCCCACAGTCTGGAAGGTCAGTCAGCACTCACTCTTGCCAGAATGCTGAGTCACTGGAACAGTGACGTCAAACTCCCAGCATTTCATAACAACGCAGTGTGTGAATGCTGCTTGAGAGATCGAAAATCCAGAAGTAGCATTGAAAGAGAACAGCTGCAAATGTTAACCCAATACATGCAGTTTCAGCAAGGCAGCATGGGAATCTGCAGGAATGCACTATTCAACTGCAGTGTTTTGTAAAGAAGCTTCACAGAATTTGATAATTTAAAATAAATAAATAAAAAAAAAAAAAAAAAATGGTTTCTGAGCTATGAACATATACAGGTTACATTTTAAGATAGATGGATTACGTCATTAAAAACGCAACTAATCTTCTAACATCAAAATATAACAGTGGTAAACAGGTAGCATGCAAGTCATTCAGAAATGACCAATTTCCACAGTAGATTTAATTTCAAGATAACCCATTTAACTTTCTACTTTGTTTCAGAAAAAAAATAATAGTAAAAGCACAGCAGCTATCCTTAACAGTGTCAAGAGCTTGATGATCAGAAGCCCAGTACTACAGCTACAGACTTGCCTAGATCATGACATGCTCAGTTTAGTTCAAATGGTTGCTATCCTGCTGTCATTAAACCACCAGCATTATTTATTTTTATTTTAATAATGTCCCCGCTATTCCATCTCCATGCTTCACCACCAGCTTAAAATGGCTGACACATGGTGATAGCAACAGAGCAATAACTTAAAGAGAGTATCAGTGACTGATCATCAATGGCATGTTTTTCCAGTCTTTTACTGTGTGCATGCAGTTCTTCTAATTTAAGGTCTTTACAACTTTGTGGTATTTAAAACACAGTAAATGTGGTAAAGCCTATCGTAACAGATCACTTTCAGTTACTGATGATCGCTACCTGTGCTCTCTAAGCAGGTGAGAATAAACGGGGGAAAAAAACTATAGGTAAAAAATGGGGATGAAGGTTTCTCATCTTCAAGGCTGCAAGCCAGAAAGTTTTCCAGTGCACTGTCTCTGCAAAGATTTTAAGTGCTCAAGTTTCCTTTACACGACTAATTCGTTTTGAAAATAAAACCAGCCACTAATTCACATACAATGCAATGAGTCATGACAACACCCTCTGTAAAGAGACGTGACCAATACACAACATTGCTCAGAGGAAAACCTCTTAAAGTAGGCAATACATATGTTTAATTATTTTTCATGGTGAAATCAAACCTTTCATACAAGCTTAACAATTTGATGCACTGGAGTCAAATTGCAGATATGCTGCGAAGCCTGCAGGTACTACTTTATAAGTTGTAGTTTCCCCAATGCCTCGTCACGTGTTGGAGAAAGTGAAACACATTAGGCTCATAAATAAGGTGCTAAGAAGTAGGTACCTGATTAATGGTGTAGTTGTAAACAGTCTAGAAATTCCTCCTACACAGAGGTAAGGAAACGGGATGGGCAGGACTGCACCAGACAGAAGCCCTCAAACCAAAAATGTGTTTTTATCTGTTAAATACATGTGTTCTTTCTCTTAAACTGCATTTTACAGGACAGTGTGCTCTTGTCGAATTCTTTTGATGTTGTTTCATAAAGTAATTGAAAAAAAAATTGCACCAGAATGCATACAAGGCACTGTGACAGGAGGCAAGGCACAAGAAAAAAATCCGTAAAGCAGCAATAAGCTATGCAAAATAGGGAGACTTGTTTAAAGCTTTATGAGATAGAAGTTATGCAAAACAGCTCAGACTCTAATGTTCTGTTAGAATGTGATCTAACATTATTTGTTTGTCTTTCGGCTTTTTCCCGGTAAGGGGTCGCCACAGCGGAACTCCGGTCCGCTAATGATTGGCAGTAGATTTTTTTATTTTTTACGAAACGCCGAGGTGCCAGTTTGACACCCAACCTTCAATGAAGGCACGCCCATTTACGCATGCATGTCTTTCGAACGCTACCCAACCGCGGGGAGGACATGCAGACTCCACACAGAAGGCACCCCCCAAGCCAAGCTGAGAATCGAACGGGAGAACCTCTTGCTGTGAGGTAACAACGCTACCGCCGTACCACTGCGGCATCAATTTTATGAAGGCCAGCACAAAATACAGACATGCATCATTGCAGGACTACTGCCTCTCTGTGTAAGAAATAATGTCTTTATATGCGCATCATTCTCCTGAAATGATAGAAGATGACAAATGTATGCATGGGTGGATCACTAACTGCAGTGCCCAGTATGGCCCTGCATTCATATACAAGTTAGTAAGTGAGGTCTGACCTCAAATCAAATGATAAAACTGTCAGTGGGTCAGCAAAAGGCAACCAAAAGGACTAGGAAAATATTGTAAAGAGTAATTCGAGCTCAGAAGAGATTCACAATTCATTAATTCATCTGCATTTTTAAGTCATGCTGCAGTATAACTCATCTCCTAGTGTATCCTAGAGCACAGGAAGGTTAGACGTCTTGTTAGGCTGAAAGTGTAAAGGCTATGCAGATCCTTTTAGCTTATATGTCAACCTTTAGGTCAAAGTAAGGAATTAAAAGTTCGAATCAGTGTGGACTTCACCACAAGCAATCTTCAGTATTTTTTTTTTTTTTAAATGAAAAAAAAAGTCAATAAAGAAAAAGCTGTTTTGGTAGCCAAAGACAGCTAGAAGTATTTCTGAGGGAAGGGGAGATCTGTGCAGCCCCATAACTTTCAGCCACAGCATTTTTATTAATGAACATATGCTACTCAGTTATTAACTGGAAAAAGAACTGGTGATAGACACAGGTGCGTCAGTTATCCATCAGAGTCACGTGATAGCCATGGTGACAAAGATTAGGAGAACAGGATACCATGTTTTTAATGCCATCAATGTGATTTTTTCTGCAGCTGCTCCAGAAGGTTTGACAGAGACAAGTAACTGCAGCCAGAACCATGGCCTAAAACTTAATGCAAAAAAAATGCCTTTGTGAAGAAGACAACCCCCGCAAATTAGAACATTCTCCTAACAGCAGCACCAGTGGTAAGGGACTTGGAACTCAGGCTAACAGTAAACTAAACTTTGATCATCTTGTGCTCGTGTTGGTGAGAAAATCCTTCTATGTGGCACAACTTGTAAGTAGGGGCATGGCATCCAAATCTAAAGAAGTCATAGCCCCACCATATTCAGCCCTCATTAGACCAATAACAGTACCCCGCTGGCATGTAACTGATCAGGCATTTGCAAAAGATGGGGCAGCCACAGAGGTACCTCACTAAAAGAAAATAAGCTGTAAATAACAGGTCCCACTTCAACCATCTCAAAGCTCTTTCCCTGTATCGTACACTCTACTGATGGGTGATCTATGCCTAACCTAGAAGGCATTCTTTGATTCAGCCCTGATGACTCTGCTACATTCCCAAAAATAACAGAAGAATTAACTCATCTAAGGATCTAAACATGGAGTGTAACATAAACAAAATGTGTTGGAAGGACAAGTATGTCTCTCTGAGATTACCCCTTCTCTGGAACAGACCCCCATTCATGTGAAACACAATTCTTCTCTAAGCCTGTGCAAACACAATTTGGACCTATGGCTGGGAAATTGCAAATTCACCCCGGCTTGTTGCCTGTGGAACTTAAGGACAGGTGCAGTCTGTAGATGCTCTAAGGCTCAGGGATATGCCAAAGTCATTCTAGTCACTGGACATTGATGACTGGGAAAATTGGGGCATAAATGGCTGGGCTTAAACAGACTCTAGAGCCATTAGCCTAGTAACCTCCCATGATAAGTGAAGGGTGACAAAATCATCTTTATGTACTAGCCAAATGGCATAGTCCTGTACTTTTTTAAATTTTCAGTGCAATGAATCTGGATGTGCGAACAAATTATGAGCTTACATCATCCACGGGATAAAATGTGCATATATACTTAAATGTGTGACAAAATGTTGCAGTCTAAAAGTTCAAAAATAACTGCAATTACTTCCTAATATGCAAGTAGAAGACTGCACTAAAAAGGATAAATTCTGGATACAAAGTAAAAGTAAATCTCTGATGTGTAGCCTTTTAAGCCACAAGAATAAAAATGTAATTTTGTATATGCATTCCATTTTATTACCACTCTTAAATTCTCATGCTGATCAAAATGTAAGAATTGTTTGTTTTTTTATGCTTCATACAAAATGTCACTTGAACCTGTTCCATATGTGACAATTTACAAAGGGGACTTAAAGCAAATATTCACAATTAAGTTTTCCCAGTCTGTTGTTTTAAGTAAAAAAAAAAAAATCACATGTTCAGTGCTGCTGCTCAGTAAACACTGCTCCCTTATTAATAAACACTACAAATACCCAGTACTAGATTCTACAGTGTTACAGAGAGAGAAAAACAAATACTAACTCTGCTTAATATATATGAATGCGGTTCCCCTTCACAGGATCGAATTACTGAAAGCTCGAAACTCATAAGATAGAGTTCAAAATCTCGAGTTTCAGTAACTCAAAATTGTGAACGGGAAGTGTAGAAAATTAGATTAAGGGTTTTACTTACCTTTTTGTAGGGGGCTGGGTCCCCCTGTACTGTTCCTTCCTTAATGTGCAGGTTTCATGACCGCACTTCAGCGGAAGAATGGAAAGTGTCCTGTTGTGCACTTATGCATATAGTGCTTAATGGTACATTTCCATCTCATTTTATGTAGTGCGATCTTGGAGTTGGTATATTTAAGTAGGGGGGGTGGGGGACAACGTTTTTTTCTTTCCTTTTGTGCCTCTTCACAATTTCGAGTATATGAATACTCGAGATTTTGGGCTCGGGCTTATGCATTTCGAGTATTCATATAGTCGATCTTGTAAAGGGAACCATTAATGCACACCCATAGTCTCTCCTTCAAATATTACTTGAGATTAATATAAACAGATGCACAGGCTTCATTTTTTAAGCTGCAAGTGTTGTGAGAAAACTGCTGGTGTGTGACTGCAATGGATTTTCATTTGGACTTCTCCAGCTATGGTTTGGATACTTTCATTATTTTTTTTTTGTTGTTTTTGTTGATTTTGTGCTCTTATTTTACTAATTTGTTTTACTTTAAAGTTCTTTATTTTCTTGCAGTTTTAAAAGTTCTTGGCTCAGTTCAGTCATTAAAATGTCTTTTTCCGTTCACTGATTGAATAACAATTAAATCTAGCTTATTTACCTGGAAGAGATGCAAAAAAGATTTCTTATTTAGATGCAAGAGCTGTAAGACTATTTGTGATGTACAACTGCACTGGATTTATCCAACTACTCACCGATGATTTATAACGTAACTAAGCACCATGGCATGTGATGCACAAAACAGCCGAACAGTACTTCTTGCCCACTGGCGAATGCATTCGGCTTCTTTAGAAAAACAGTTTTTAAATCTGTAGTTTCCTTATACTAATGCTACTGAGTAAAAATAGTGAACTTTAACCTCAGTGACATTACTGTAAGAATGAGTTTTGTGTCCACAGACATTAATGGGTGCACCATCACGTGTGAAGTTACTTCATTAAAATCTATGGAAGCACTGCGCATCAACCTAAGGTGACATCAAAATAGAATATATTGAATTTATTTTGGTCATGGTTTAATTAAAAGCTTAAGAAGTTTTTAATAAAAAAACAGCATAAAAACATAAGGATGGGCAAACAATAAAATACATCACTGCCTTTAATTCATAAAATGCTGCAATGTATATAAAAACATCGGCAAATCACTTTAAAATTGCTGGCTTTTTAGATTTTAACTTTGGAAGTTCCTTCCCAGTCTCATCTCATCTCATCTGCTTGTTCTATTGGGCACTGAACGATCTAAATGAGAAAGCCCCCCCCCCCCGGACTCTCAAAGGGGCAGTCCCACATATTTTTTGTTTTGATTCTGGTCTTTGTTTACATTTTCAGTCTGGCTTTGTGAGCATGTCCCAGCTTTGGCAGAGGGAGTTGGGGAGGGGTGCTTACAGAAAGTTTCAATGGTCTTACTCAAATTCCATCTCAAATTGCACTTGCACTCACAACAGCTCTCACCGAGACATTCGTTAGTTTCATCTGTGCTTTTTTATCCTCAGAGAAAAGTACCTTTTTCATGAATTTTATGGTCTCACTTACTACTACCATGCAGGAAAGCATATGAGCAATGCAAAGCTAAATTGTCAATAAACAAAAGTTTTCTGTTCATTTCATAATTTGTTTTGTGCAGATTTCTGAATGCAAGCTTAAGTGCTACGATGTTACGCTTGACTGCCACCTTCTCTGCAGAAAGAAGCAGAATGATGGAAGTTTCAGACAGTAGTAGAAGCAGTCTTCATTTTTTTCATGTTTTGTTTTTTGATCTTTGAATACTGTTAGCCAAGTTTAATGGTTTTCTGAACTGCTGTAAAAGAAACGTGTTTGATGCAAGCAATAGACTCATTTTAAACAATGAAATCCAAAACTCACTATCACAATGGGGGCTGTACAGTACAGCAACCTGTGATAGTTATACATACCAATTCTGAGATAGCTTTATTACACAGTAAGGGGAATACGTCAAGAGACCTCTACGATTTAGTATGAATTCAATAGTCTATACTCTACTGTCTATACTGCTCACAGTTGCACTATGCAGAATAAATAAAGGAAATAAAGAGCTGCACAATTTAGATAAGCTTTTTGACGAGTTTATAAAAAGTAAATACTGACACAGTCTTACTTAACCTCCACCACCAAACACACACGCACAAAAATGTAATAACCCTATTGTTTCCCAGTGATCGGGGACTGAAACATTGACAGGAACTGAATATTGCTAACTGTATTCACCAGACAGAATGAAAACAGGACTGCATAAAGTAAACTGAAACCAGGAGTAGGATCGATGATGATGATGTGGTACGTGAGCTTTAGCAACTGGGGGGTATCAGGACAAGTTTCTTTCGGTCAGAATTTTAGACTCTGGGATTGTCCTTTCAAAGCATGAGTTAGCCATCAGTTCATATCATTCCACTCACTTAGGGGGCACTGCAATATTGAGAAAATTAACCCCTTTTTCCATCTTAATTTTAAAATCTGTAACATCTAGGAATAGACTAATCACTGCAGAGCCTAGGAACTGCTTCTAAAAAATCACTACGGAATAATGCTTCGGCCAACTCCTGGTGAGAGAAGTGGAGGGGCATAACAACCTAGCCTAAGAGATTACCAGTTATTGAGAAGCCTGAAAATAGTTTCAGTAGCCAGTTTGGGAGTAATTCTTCTACATTGCTTCTGGTGAGAGAGGGAAGTAAGGATAATCGATTTCTAACTGTGTGGAGCTGTGTTAAGATCAACACCATCTCCACTGTTTTCCACTACCAGACAGATAGCACCTCTAGTAATCAACTTCAAATTTCATACGTGCTACTATCCCTTCTGCCCACATCAGTAAGCACCTGGAACCATGGATTTGTACTTTCCAACCATTTCTGTAGCCAGCTTGGTTGAAATGGACATCCTGAGACAACGTAGCAATTGCCTAGTGCCTAACAACCACCTAGTACTTAAACAATCTAACAGTATGAGAGAGTGAGCCAGAGATGTATTTGTTTAATGCTACAGGAGACAGAACTCTCATATGAAGACACTACAAATAAGCATGTTGGCAGTACCACACAACACTAAACCTACTGCACACGGCTCTGACCAAACACACAGACCCGCATATGGAGAGGGTCTTAAAAATACTCTACCTAAATCACAAGGCCTCTGAAATGTAAGCTAATGAACAAGTACTCTCAGTAACCTCAAACATACAACACAGTCAAAATCCCCCTTGAAAACTAGATCAGTGTCACGGTGTCTCAGTTCAAAATACTGTAAGGCAAACCTCCACACAATTTAACATTCTAGTCATTAGCGACTCCATTGTGAGACACAGTGATGCATCATTGTTTATCTGATTATCTCCCAACTTACTATTGCCCACAAGATATTCTACCAACCCAACACCACCCCTATACTCAACAATATCTTAATCCCCTATAAATTCTGAATTCCCTACGTTCTTCTAGCAAACTCCTCGCTAGCGTAACCAAGTCTAACAACATGGTTGGTGACTCCCTGTTTACTAACACAGTGGGTAAAAATTGGAACCAGCTACCCAATGAACTAACTCAACTCTCTTCCCTGCTTCTCTTTAAACAAAAACTCAAAAAACACCTCAAAGCACACTGGTTATGCCCTTGTAGCAACCCCGACTAACCAGCTACTTTCACTACTGATACTTCCTCTTCCAAATAAACTTACTAACATTTTAAAGCCAATTCATGCAAGCAAGGCTATTAATGTTTGAACTCTAATCAACATACTGCTAAAAATCTTTCTTTCTTCTTTTGATGTGTAAAATTCCTTATGAATCCTACTGTGCTACATTTTTTGTCACTCTTTCAAGTGTAAATATATTCAATATGTTATTATTACTAGTTTTACTTTTTTAAATCCTTTTATTTACTATGTAACAACATTTAAAATTTTTTTATTTTTCTGGAGCTTTTCTCCCCGGGCCTCTACTGAAAATGGAAATATATCCAGCTAGACTAGCCCAGTTAACAAATGTAAAATAAATAAATAAATAAATCCATCATGCACCAGGCTGTGTAAGGAAAGGATCACAGTTGGGTTACCTATCACGTGCCAGGATTTACCACATCTTGCAGGCAATCAAGTCCTTGCAGCACAAGTACATACATGACAAAGTCATAGTACACAAAGGTGTAAATGAATTGAGATGTAGATCCCTGAACTATATGAGCAGACATGACAGAGCTCTCGGAACATGTGACAGAACCAAGTATGAACCTAGCACTGAGCAGCATCTTATCACAGAGAAGGATGCTGCAATATGAACAAAAGATGACCGACTGCAACAACTGGCTCTTAACTTCTGGTATAATTTGAGGGAGGTCCAATACTAACCTAGGAGACGACAGCAGACAGTCTAAACTGCACCTATTCCCCCAAAGGTTTTGTACACTTGCTAAAACTCTGTCCACCCCCACAGTGCATTTTTTGGGCAATGTCATCCCTCAAAAGATTTGAACATCACAAAAAAGAATCCAGATAACAAAGCTAGTGCTGCTTCATGATAGGAGCATAACAAAAAAAACTTGCTCCTACAAGCATTTGTTACCCTGGTAGGCAATGATGTATGCATAGTTACAAATACCAAATTCAAAGCTATTGAAAGCACTCCATCAGTGCAGGGTTTCAACATCTACCACATGTTTAGGTCCACTGTACTAGATGAAGGTACTAAAGACATAAGTATTTCCAAACTGATAAAAAGGACTCCCTCTGTCCTCCTAACCAATAACTTCCTCCACATCAAGCTTGCCATTAACAAAGATCCCTTGTCACTTCATGCTTAGCTATAGGACTCCTCTGTCCTTCTAACCAATAACTCCCACCTCACAAGTATGGAGTGCCTATGTATTAAACTTAACACCATTCTTCTAGGGGACTTCCATTAAATGGGAGACTTGTACATCCTTGGACCATATCCATCCACAACATCTTTTTTCCCATTTTTGAACATGGGGTCGGGGTGCCAGTGCAACAGTGGTCATCATCTAGATCCAAGGTTTACACCACTGGTTGGCTAGCCCTGGCTGTGGTAGTTCTTCCACAACATGCATTCACATATCCACATCTACGGCCATTTTGAAGTGTCCAATCTACCTACTGCATGTCTTTAGAACTGGGAAGAAACCGCAGCACCCAGAGGAAGCCCACATGAAGATGGGAGGACATGCAGACAGCATACAGAAGGGACCCAAGCCGAGAATCAAACAGGCGATCCTCTTGCTGTGAGGTGATAATGCTATCCGCTGTTCTACTGTGTCACCATCTCAAACATATATGCCCAAAGAATTCTGAACTTCATCAATACAAACTCCCTGGACCAGTTATTCCACACCCCAAGCAGACTCAGTAAAATCTTAGGCTTAGTTCTTATCAATACGTTTTCTACCAAATGTAACCCTCGCCCTGATCAAATGACACTACAAAATAGTCACATTCAACTTAAGACTGAAGCCAGAAGCATCCTCCAGTACCTCTGTATTCAGACATTATGCCAAGGCTAATCAACTGAAACTGTGAAGACCTGGCTAAATTCAACATCCAATTCAAACTCGATGACCCTACTGCTATGTGTTAATATTTTGCTGCCAAATTCTATGCATATTGGAATAAATGCATGTCTTTCTCTGAAGTAAGTACAATGCCAAATTCAAAAATAATCCCCAAAGCAGAACCCAAATGTAACATAAAAATAAATGCAACTCTCAAGAGTCAAAGAAAGCTCTTACTCAACTTAACAGGGAACTCCAGACCCTGATCAAATCAACTAAACCAAGATACGAGATAAATGCCACCCGGGCAAAGGACAACTGTAAAGCCTTCTAGAACAATGCTAGAATTCTTAGAAACAATAACCAGCCCTGTACAGAGCTAAAGTGAATAATAACATATAATGAAACCCAGAGGACACAGCCAATCTATTAGTGGATAAAATAGGCTCTACCATCAACCCCCCTCTCCTCTGCTACATCTCTACCCCTCCCTCAAATCTTCCATGAGCAAGTCCTTAAGGCACAATCACAGGCCAAGGAGACTGCTTCTATGGTGCCGGACAATGGGTCTACTTCACTTAACCGAAATGCCACAACACCGACTTTTAATACACCAACCCCATAACAATGAAAATGCAAAACACCGAACCTTCATTTATTCACTTGACGACAGTTTACCTGCCTATGTATTGCATATGACTGCGTGGCTATAAAAAAAGTACAGTTTACCTTTAAGAATATGTACTTAGTACCGACGTCAATATGGTAGAGTTGTGTTTGGAAGCTCCAGGAGTGATCAGAAACATTTACAGCACTGTAACCTCCCAAAAACGCAAGGACCTCTTACTTATAGATGGCTATTTGTTTCATTTGGAGAGGTTTAGACACACTAGGCATTACTGGGGTTGTAAATATAAAATTTCACAAAAGTGTAAAGGTAGAGCAGTTAAGAGTGGGGACAGACTAGAGAAATCTGTAGTATATAATCATGCTGGAGACCCTGGAGAAGTGGATAAATACAAGGTCTGTCATGACTTGAAGGTACAAGCAGAATATAGTATAAATAGTCCCTGTTTACTGGTAGAGGATGCTTTGGCATCCATGTCTTTGGATACCATACATAGTTTACCAAACAGGAAGGCAATACTACAATAAATAGGTTGGGTGAGGAGGAAACAGAATCTGAGAGATGGCAGTGAATCTGTCACTTTGTACAATACAGATTTTGATAAATACCCGTTAAAAAGTGGAACATTCCTACCACAAGACTATGTAAAATACTGCCACAGACAATACTGTGGTATACAACTGCCACTAATTTGTACAATCTTAGTAGCGCCAGTATATGGCTCATGGACGGGATGTTCTTTCACAAGTGGGTAACCTGCGGTCAACTCTATAATATCTGTGGCTTAGCGAAATACGGCAATTACAGCAAGGCTGCTCCCTTGTTTGTGCTTATGTCTAAAAAGTGTCTCAAGTCCTACAACTTCATGTGGCACTGTCTTTTCCATGTTATCTGAGCAAGGCTTTGAGAATGGTGTATGTTATGTCTTGTGTGAGTTTGAGGTGGCTGCGGTGAAAAATGTCAGACTGAATGTGACTGGTGCACAGTCAAAAGGTGGTCTCTTCCATTTCGGGCAGAATGTGTGACAGAAAGTGCAGTCATTGGGTTTATCTACTTTGTATAACAGCAACTTGTCTTTCCATTTGAAAGTAAACAGCTTGGTAGCCTTAGCATTTTTTAAGGAAACTGATGTCTGTCCAACGTTTCAAATATTAAGAGAATGTTTCCCTGTAGAAGGTAGGGAATTCTTAAAAGTACTTTTCACACTTGTATGCCCATGAGAAGTTGAGAAAATTCAATACAAGGACCACGTCTTTTGTGAGATTCCCACCATTGTTCCCCACATCATTCTGGAATGTGTCAGATTTAAATTATCTATTCCTGTCTCGTACTGATGATGCCATCCAACTTGTAATGTCCAGTGTAATTGTGAACAGAAGTCCAAGTGACTGCTTCCAAAATAGAAGCAGCAGCCAAACCTTTGGAAAAGGCTGTAGAAGAATGAACCTTGACAGGGGAAGAGAGACTTACCATGAAAAATATAAAATGAAATGGCCTTGGAAATCTAAGTAGAAACTGTCTGCTTGAAAACTAAACTGGCCTTCCCAGAGCCCTAGGATGAAAAGACACAAAAAGCTGATCAGACTTCCTGATAACTCAGATTTTATTTGGATAAAACTAAAGCTATTTATGCAAATCCAAGGTATGTAGAACCCTCTCACTAGGGGACTGTGGATAGGAATAAAGTTTTTTTGCTGTTCAAGTATAAAAATTTTTTATTGATTTTTGCTTTTTTGGTTGATGGTTGGCTTCGATAGTCGTGGAGTACCTGCACCTTGATATTGACATCTGGTTTGTGTAAGGTGAAGGGGCCCGATGTAGGCCTCCCTCAGTGCACTCATCACTGGAACATCCTCTCGGACCAAGATCTGCAGGATAATCTGTGGTCCTTCCGAAGCAGTTAACCTAGGTTCCCCCAGTTCATCCAATATGGACATCTGCAAAACCTCCGATAAAGTGCCATTAGCTGATTCCCTGATGGTTCCAAAGTGGTACCCACCGAGGAATCCGAGCCAATATCCAAATGGACCTTTGGGCCTTCATCGGCCTCGAGAGGGACATCCAGAATGGGAGGTGAAGCTGAAGAAACAGGCTTGAGTTTATTAGCTTTCTTCGCAGGCTCAGCAGAAGGCCCTGACATATCCTCCATAATGTCACGTGCTAATCTCTTAAGCCTCTGATTTTCAAGGTAAATACTAAGAAAAAAGGCAACTCTGTAGGGTCTTCAGAACAAAAGCCCGACAGATATGGCAAGAGTTAAGGTTGTGGTTAGGTCCTAATCAGAAAAGGCACTGATAGTGACTTTCTTTATGTGGGTTTTATCTGCCACACTGGCACTTGCCTTTCTTGGATGACATGCAACTGCATACAAAAGCAGTAGCAAAAGGTAAAAAAGAAAATCCCAACGAGGCACTTCTCTGAATCCTGTACACCAGCAAACAACTCAGATGAGCAAACTGGTTGAAGGTGTGCGACTGGCGTCAGACACGTTCTGAGGATGGTATGTGCAGACATCACTTTTATGGCCTAGGCTGTCTGTAGGCCTATGTGCGACACCCACATACCTTGCAGTAGTAAAAGGCTTTTATACACCTGCCAAACGCTGGGACTGCTTATGGCAGTCATCCTTCATGTAAAGAATACAGGAATAGAAGGACATCTAATGTTAACAGTCTGTGGCTAAACAAATTTGAACAGGACTGTAAACTTGGTGCCATCATAAACTCAGAGGACACCAATATTCTCCAAGATGGCCTTTCCCACATCAATAGCTGGTGTCAAAACCATGGACTAAAACAAATGCCAAGCAAAAAGTCCCTTGTAACGATCACACTGAAACGTGATCCAGTAATTAGAGACATGGGAACCTATGTTGAAAATGAACTGGCCTTTGATCACAATGTTTTCAAAATAGTAAGAAAATGCTTTTTTCAATGCACAGCTTATTACTAAGGGTATGGTGTCCAAGTCCAGGGACATAACCATTTTAATGTATATTGCACCCATCAGGCCGATCGAGTTTAATGCCCCAGTCAATATGTACATGTCCAAACATCTGACGCAACCTGAATGCACACAATGCTTTCTCACTCTAAATCATAAAAGCTATGCAGATGACATAGAAACCTTTTCCTTTTTCTCAGTGTCATACAGGCTACAGAGGAACATCCTCTGCCTCCTGCATAGAGCCTCTACAGACCATATCCTATCACATCTACTACACATTACAAGTCCAATGGAGACAAACACCCACTGAAGAGATCTAAAGCTCTTTTGCAACTTAAATAGAACATATTGGAGAGAAATATGCATCACAGAGAATATAGCATCTTTGGAATTATCTTCCTATCCACATAAATCAAAATACTTCTCTTACACTATTCAAATGTAATCTAGATGAATGGATGGGTAACTGCACATTCAACCATAATTTAGCACCCTTGTTAGTCACGGATAAGCATAAAAAAATAAATGTTTTGTACATCTCTAGGTTACTCGTACTTAAATTTTAAGAGCTAAAAACTAGACAGGAATGTACGGCTAAGCAACTGAAGATCCTCACAGATCAATAGCTTAATATGTACCTATTAATAAACACACATGCACTCACCAAGTCTGTCCTTCAAATATTAATTCAGGTTATATACAAACATGCATTTGTGTGGTTTCTCCTTCCCTGTTGCCATTTCACAGAGATTCATTTTCTGAAATAACATTTCTTTTTCAGCTTCAGGAGCTCTGTAGTTTTCAAAACTTGTCCAAATAAAACACAGAATGGAAAAGAAAGAAACCAAAACCCAAATGCATATCTGTATTATGAAAAAAAATAAAAACCTGAACCTGAAGAGATTCTTTATAAAAAGATTCAACATTAAAAGCAGGAGACTGGGTATAACAAATCTTTATTCTGATCACATATAAAGGCAGGCCAGCATTTTCCTGCTTTCAAATCCAGGAAACCATAGTTCACTGGCTACCCTCATGAAGTTTTCCTTCCAGAGGCTGTAGTTCAGCAATCAGCTGGTGAAAGCCGTTCTCTTCTAGTGCTGCAGCTATCCCTGGCCTATTCTAGCACACACCTGCCAGAATGCACAGTTGCTGGAAAAGGTGACCTGAAATTTCAAGTGTTTCAAAACACAAAACAGTGAATGCCGGATGCAGCATTTAATGGTGAACTGCTGTAGATGTTCACCCAATATGTACAGTTTTGGCAAAACGGCATGGGAATCTGCTGGATATCTGCAACATGTGTATCTGCAACATTTGTAAGAAACTTTTAAGCTGCACCTCAGTAACAGAAAATGAACTATACAAGTACTTACATCAGCTCTCACTCTATGCAGAGTGAAAGCCATGACAGGAACAAATGCAATTGGCAGGGAAACATGTCTGTCCATTATGGTTGGGGAAGGTGTTTAACTAACTACAGAGAAGGGGCTGGGATGCCAATATGAGGCACGGAGGCAAGTGAAAGGCTCACAATCCCATTGAGAGGTGGTAGCCTCTTAATATGGATACTCTGGAATGTACACTTGCATGGGGAAGATAACATGGGCCTTCTCAGAGATGCAGATCACACATTCCTCCAACCAAGGTGATAGGCCATTAGAAATGCCCCCAACTGTTAGCATGCCAGAAAATGCATAAAACACACCCATGGCTCAAGATTCAGACAGATTTTACCCCAGCATGGGGGTGGGGGAGGTAGTGATGTGTAGAGAATGAACAGGTCATACCTAATTTAAGTGAGGCTTGGGTCAACTGATACAAGTGCAAATTTACCTAGTAAAAACTATATTGCTGCTTCTGTGTTATACATACAATACGGGTATATACAGACATTCAGCAAAGGTGATCAAAAATACACACTCTCTTCAAAGGTGTAAGTACTTATACAGAGTAGTAAATGATTATAATTAGTCAAGGTACATGCAAAAATGTAGCTTGTCTTCTAAAATTTTAATACTTCTATGTGTAATTAGTCCTTGCAAGTGATTGTACACATATTTAATCATACCTAAAGTAAACGAACATATTCTAAGTTAACCAACTAACTTTTTGCATGAAAAAAAATAAAAGTTGTTGCATTCTGGATTAAAGCATACTATTAAAAATTCTAAACAAGCTAACTAAGATGTAAAATATGATAAAGATTTGTTTCCTTAATGGTTTGCTCCATTTAACACTGAATTAGTGTTGTCTTGCTGTTGGAACGCCACCTGCTTTACCAAGAAAAATGAGGAAAAATCTTTGCTTACTATGCGAACACCAGGCTTCACCACCTGCTTAAAATGGCTGCTATGTGGTTGTATGATGACACTGCAGGAACAGTGTTCTGTAGTAACTGCGCAACAGTATCTGAACATCCATAACACGAAAACGTTAATGAAATATTTTTCCTTTTTATCCTTTACTACGCAAACGCAGTTAAAGTAAACATTAAAGCATGCCCTAAAGAGCTTAAAACAAGCCAGCCAAAGACAGAGACAAGTTAAAAATTTGGCTTCTTAATGGTTTGTTCCATTTAGCACTGAATGATTGCTATCTGTATTCCACCTGCGTTTTGTAAGACAGAAATAAAAACTGTGCCTGTTATGCAAACACCAGGATTTGCTACCACCTTAAAATGGCTGCCAAGTAGTTACGTGATGACATTAGAATAACGGTGCTCTGCAGTAACTGCGCAACAAATGCGAGGAAATCGATAATGAAATGCTTTTCCTTTTTATCCTACACTGTGCACATGCAGCTAATGCAAATTAAGTTTTAAAGTTTCACACAGTCTCCATGAATAAAAGCAATGCAGATGCGGTAAACTGTCAAGACAGAAATCACATTTACTGATACTGTAATGTGCACTTAAGAAAAATCGCATAATCGTCAGAAACTGCAGGCGACATTTATTTTGGCTGACTAGAGCAGGGTTTATCCTTTATAAGTCTCTTGTGTTGAGACTTTGTGCCAGAAAGCACTTGTTTTAGTGTTCTGCACTCGCACGAAGAGCACAAACAGTGACATTTTGAAAATAAAGTATGTCACTGAATCACAGGTAAGAATAAGAGACGTATCACATTCTAATGAAAAAGAACATATGCACCCCCCCACCCACACAAGTACACACTTGTTCTCGGGAGGGGGGGGGGCACTTTGTACAAAACATGTGCAGTAGTTCTAAATGCGGAGCAGAATGCAACCTGAACGAGAGTGTTGTCGGAGAAGTAGCGGCCCTGTTGAAAGACAGGGAGTGGGCATGGCTGCTGGTAATGGTATCTAACTAAAGTTCTCTTTCTCACTTGCTACACATTTTACTATCTATGACATAAATGGCAATAACAACAAAAAACTGTCACATTTTCCCCATAAATGAAAGGGATGCTTCTATGATGGCATCTTGAGCAAGGTTTCAGAATGGCCTCTTACAAAAAGGCAATAGCAGAAAGACGCAGTTACATGGAACAGGAAAAGCAGCTCAGCATTTTCTCTCTAATCTAAAATCTGCAGTGCAGTGGTAAACTATACTGGTCACTTTTCTCAAGGTTTGTCACACAAGCAACAAGTTAAGACTGCTCTGAAACAATGTTGCCAAACACAAGGACACTAGATTCTTGAAAGGAAAGCAGAAATCAGACCTGCAGCAAACATCCTTTGGATATCATTCTGCTGAAGTAAAACAAGCTACAAGCTTTAGCATGGACTTGCAGCATTGTACTCAAAGCCCTGGTAGTCCTCAGCTTTAAATAACATTTTTCTGCCCAAATGCTACTTGCCAAACAAGATACCAACAGAGGTACAAGTTGGCTGTGGTACAATTTATATAAACACTTACTCTGCATCAGTTCAATCACATTGCACAAGCAGCGCTTATCTTTACAGGTTTATGCTGAAAACTGACCCAGACTGGTGGAATAATTCAGTTATTAAAATAAAAAAATATATATTTTTTTTATTATTTATACTTGATACCGGAGTAGAAGTACATAAAACCCAAACCAAAATGCTCATCACTGAAGGGAAATGGACAAGTAAACAGTCAAAGGTACAAGGGGAAATGCTTCAATTAAGGTATTTCATTTAAAAAGAAGACTCATACTTGAATAATTTTGAACATTAAGTCTAGTTGATTTGTAACCTACTTTTCTTGCGTGTTCCAAAATCACAGATGTCTACAGGCCTTGTCAGGCTAGCATGGTAACAGGTGTGGGCTCTCTCTGGCGAAATCTCAAACCTTTGAAATGAAGGAGCCCTAAGAACAAATCAATATGGGCTACAGGTCAGAAAGTTACTCTAACATTGTAATTCCTTTTTAAAGAGCATATAATTTAACAACTGGTCTGGATGCCACAGACAATATTTGTTTTGGGGGGTGTAATATGGGTAGTTTGCTGTTATTCATTAGCATATGAGAAGCCACATAGTTATCCCTATGTGAGTATGGTGTCTCATGCCACCTACGAAGGTGAGGGTAAGGAGGAAATAAAGCACCTGGTGATTAAGACTAATGCACTCCTCCTGAAAACTCAAGAGTAAAATGTGACTGTTTTTGTGTGGGACTTCATCACCATGTAGCTGTGGGGAGAGGTGTACAGACTCATGAAAATCCAAAAAGTAAATTTCTTAATTCAGTAGAGTAACCTTCAAGTACAAATCAGCTGTTAGCTGGTATGAATTTGACTTGCCTGCTTAAAGAAAAAAGGTGTGCTTATAGGTGTGTGTCTGTCCCTATAAATATTAAATGTTAGTTTAGAACTCTAAAGTTAAACCAAATGCATTTATTTCTTTACTGAAATTCACATGGTGAACTCTGCACAAACAATACATTCAATCTGCATCAGTCCATCAACTATGCTACTCCGAGCACACACACTTTCAAGGAAGTAAAAGAAAAGCTGCACTCAAAAAGAAAATTAACTTCATGTGTTCTGTCTTTCAGTGTATGCACGTACAGCCTGCTGAAGTCCTTGGTCTGTGCCATCTAATGGGGCAAATCTTTTTTTTCCCAAAGAAAAAGACATTAAAGGACAGCAGCTTGAGAAGTTACAATAGGCTTCCTGGCTGAGTGACAGAGACTTCGAACATATTCAGGTTTTATGACTTATTTTGTTCAAATAGGTAATAAAAATTGAGCTGAGCTAAACTCCTTAAAGTTCTGTAAATATTCAGCATGGCATGGATGTCATTAAGCGCATCTACATTTGAAAAGTATGCAACTGGCAGAAGAAAGAACATTAACAAGTTATGTTATTTGCCAGACAATACAATTAAACACTGTTCCACTAATACTACCAATAGAATTTCTACATTTATGCCCACTTTGCTTCTCATTTTTTTGGTTATTCACGTGAAGCACAACTATAAGATATATTCGTCCCTGCTGCATATTAAATAAAAATTGTAAAATATTATTTGTACCGGTATGTTTTGTGACGCACTTTGCTACACTGTTCTAGAACTCTGGAGCACTGCAGAAGGGTGGGCAAGAAACAATGTATCTACGACAGTGATGCCGTACCAACATGTTTAGGAAAACATGGCTGACACAAGGGGATAAAACAAAAATTCTGCAGCTTCTAGGCTTTAGGACCAACAAACTGAGAAAACCGCATTAGTCCATAAAGAACTAGTCACTACCACATTTATACTTCCATTCAAGCAACGTGGCCGCAAAGCTAATTAACATGACAGTCCTACATCTTTTGACTACTTTTATATTTAAACCAATAATAGTTTTCATCTGTGTATTATAGTTCAGAATTCAGCTGCGTATGAACAGAAGGGCAACATTAAACATGTTTTTGCTCACTTTGTCTTTAATTGTTCTCATCATAAAGACATGGAAACACGTACTTTCAAGTGTAATGACAAGAAGCGTTTTTTCACTTAAGGGTGGTGAACACAGCAGCTTGGCAGAACAGTAGGCAGTGGGGTTAAAAGTATTTCAGATGTAAGACGCAGACACAAGAAATTTCACTTTGTCAAAAGAATTACTATACTATTTGTAATGTTTTAAATGTGCTTGCCAGCAAGGGATGGAGGAAATGGAGAGATGAAGAAGCCAGAGACTATTCCAGTCTTAAACTACTAAACTGGTATAAGGGATACTAAACACTGTTAAAAACAGAAGAACATGAACATTAAAGTATTCACATTTTGCTGCGTTAAAAAAAAAAGAAAAATGAAAAGGAGATATTTACCTCATGGCCAAGTTGCTGCTAAGCGCAGTGCAGGATGCTAAAAACTGAAAGATGCTCTCTTCCAAATGAAAAACTGCTTCTCAGAGATACACAAGCAGTCGCATAGAAAATTCTGTTTATCTTTATGTATGTTAATGTGCATGTATAAAAAGCTTCAGGAACATTCTTGTCGTCCATGTTTTACACGGGAGGATTAGCTGTTTAAATCTGCACTGCTTGTGACGCAGCTTGCTAAAACAACATGGAACTATAAAGCAATGGAGGACAGCAGGGAACAAGAAATCTATTCAGAAGAAGTAATACTGCACAAGACTATAGGATAATAATATTTTATTTTGTTTAATTAATTCTGTTTATGACTTCAAAAATATAGTACTCATTACAGAAAGTAGACATTACGATATGACACTACGCACATCTCCATACAAGTACTATTCCTTTCCAAAGAATACCAAAACTGAATTGAATGTTACAAAAGCATACATAGTATCTAAATGTTGACCTAAAATAACAATAATTGGATAATAAAACATCTGCGTACCTGGCACAGTTGGATGTGATGGTCAGGCTGTTTTCGGAAAAATGAAGAAAGCTTTGCTTACGTAATCTGCATTTTCTTACTGCGCAGTCCAAACGGACATGCTAATACGTAGTCTGGTCCTAGTCTCCTTTCACCAGTCCACTTTGATTTTTAAGCTAACACAGCTCACCTTTTACAAAATGCTATTATATTGAGAATTAGTTACAGAAATGAAGTCTAGATAGCCCATCTATGTTAACTAAAACACACTCCGTTGATCCCTAGTAAACTAAGGTAGGAGAGAAAATGACTCCCAGCTCCTACATTACTTTAGAAATCTCTCAAAATAATACTCAGCTGACCACTCCTGAGCTCTTAAGCCCTGAACAGGTAGATTTTTTCATGAAAATTATGAAAACAACCATACTCTCCAGCAGGGGGCGATACAAAGCATCACCTGAAAACATTCTCCCTTTTGAAACATTGCAACTCCTACGTGATTACAACTTTAGAACTACCATCTCTATCTAGTCATTATATATGTTTTTTGTATGCCTCACATATCCATTGGTAATCTGAATACGCTGCAGCTCCAGGTTTTACAGCTTTACAAAAAGGCAAAAAAAAATGACAGCTGATTAGCAAGGGCTGAAGTACAGTATAGAATGACTGAATTTTGAAACTGCAAAGTTTACCTTCCTGAATGGATGCTCTAATAACTGCAGAACATTGACCAAAAATACATCTGAAAAGGATAACAGCCCGTGCATAACCACAAGGCTAATGTGCCTCGCCACAGAAACACATACTATAAAATAATTTATAGTACTTCCAAAGAATGTAGAGATTACTTTGACACTTCAGACTGTGTGTTATGTGCTCCAGCATGCCTACTTAAATATATAAGCATTTGTTTCTAGCTGGAATATTTTGAAAAGAATGCTGCAACACTTTATTCATACTAGAATAAAAAGCTAAGAATTTTCAGCTCTTCTTAGCTGCTGCTTTTTAACTACAGTGCAGTTTGCTACAGATCAGTCTTAACATCAGATAAGACTGAGCAGTTTTACTTGCACACAAAATGCAGGCAAGCTGTAAGCCTCTGATTTATACAGCAGGAGGGTTAGGCACAAATAAAGGTGGCACTGTGTCTTTAAGGTGAGACAAATCCATAGCCAAAACAGTCAACAGCTTTAGAGAGCTCCTGAAACAAGAAGCCTTGAACTGCTTTAGCAAGTGTAATGAAAACTGTGATTTGACAATTTGATCCTAACCAATCCTAGATAGATTTCTACCTGGTATCTCTAACACATCCAATGAGATTAGCTGTCTGGCTTAAATTCCCACCCTTGGCCAATCCAACAGCAGCTCTGTCACTTTGCCGATGATGATGCAGCATTATAGGGAAGTCTATCACATGTGAGCTGGAATGCTGCCAATGCAGAAGAAGCAAGGTAAACAACTTCCCAAAGCCAAAATGATGACATTTACTCCTAAAAGCCAAGAACCTCCACTGTTCTCAAGTTTAACTCTTCTTAGCTGTTCTATAACCTACTTAGAAGAGCATACCTGTCTAAGGGGGTCTTCTGTAGACAGACACTGACTGAAATGATCACTGCGTCACCATCTCCATGTTTCACCTCTTGCATTACACAGTGATGAAGCTTTAAAATTTAAACAAGCATTTAACCCAACACAAACCCAATCAGATACTGGCACTGTCATAAAAATAGATGCACTGTATTTTTAGAAAGCCTGCAGCACCTCTGTCAACGCATGTTACGTGACAGCAATGCATACTCCCAATAATTTTTTGTATGTAATACAGGTCAGTGCAAAAAGGAGGTTTAACATGGTGAATTAATAAAAGGAATAAAAAAAGATGAATTCAAAACTGGTGAAAGCATCTTAACAGACTGAAAAAAATCTTACCGTTCAGTTGCCAGGGATTCTGGATGAAGGTTACGGCTGTGTCCAGATGAAGTTGGGAGTCTTATACCACAATGGCCGAGTAACGCTGTGCAGCCTCCGATCAGCGTGCTGATTTGCAGTGTCTTGAAAGAGAATGTTCCAGAATTTTCTTAACTCTCATCGCTTGGTGCATCTTCACCCAAATCATCGCCCCCACCCAGGATCCTTTCCGGGATTAAGCAAAACTCCTCTTACTATCTTATAAAATTAATCCTTTAATATTATGCATTAACTCTGGATATGCTCTAGCTATAGTTCTTGATGTGCTGTGATATGCAGTTGTCATGTCTTGAGATGCAGGGTAGTGACGTTGCTTTTACAGCTCGATCCTTTTACTCTCTCCCTCCCTCTCTCTCCTGCTTTTGCTGCAGCAGTATTGCTGTCTCTTGTAGAGCCATCGACAGAGCCTATTCCTTCTCTGTATTTAGCTTTTTCATACACACACACACACACACACTGTGACGCAGCACTAAATTCTCCAGCCTGCTCCCTCTGTTCCAAGCAAGGAACTGCAGTTTCTCGAACAAGTGAAGCCAGGAATGCCAGGAGCTGTCAGTAAGTGTTGAAACACTGAGATGGACTCTGCAAGTGAGATACAGGATGTCTCCTCTGTATGTATGTTTCTGTCTGCAAAAAAATAATGTGCACATTTCTAATATAGGCATCCTGCAGTATGAAAACAGCAATACAAACACTTAAGTCCTGCTATGCATCAAAACACTAATAAATATAAATGCTGAAGTGCGTGTGCTTGTGTCTTGTATGTGTAACAGAGAGAGAGAGAGAGAGAGAAAGAAAGAGCAGAATCTGAATCGGAACTTTTTTTCAATAGACAACATGGGAAATGCCACTTGAATCTTAAAAATAACTACCATTTGTACAAGAACTGAAAGCTGCAAGGCAAAATTGTGCAATATGAGTCTGTGAAAACAAGCTTGCAGCGCTATTACATTTGTTGCGGTTTTCAGAATAATTTCAACTAACAAAAATGTGTTACTACACAGCTAATACAGCTTCCTCCAGCATCCTAGAAACTCTAATCTGGCACCAAATAAATTCTAATAACTAAGATTAACTAAGAAAAGGCGCAACAAAGAACCAATACATGCTTTTAGAATTTGTCTGCCTACGAAAATCACCAAAATGCATGAAGTTAGGCAGCATCTTGGAATTCTGAAAGAAAGATCAATGGAAACTGCTTTGCAGTGCAAGAAGAAAAAAAGAAAGAAATAAAAGGATGTAATTACAAATGTTGGAAATACAAGGTGCACTGATATGGGGGGAGGGGACATTTATACAGTGATTCACTATATCAGTGTCTTCAGAATAAAGATGTTTATGTGGAAATGCAAGTCTCATTTATGCAGAAGAAAATTTAGAGTTATGAAGATAAAACATCAAGTCTTTAAAGAAATGAGAATTCAACCACTGGGGAAATAATTACTTGAACTGTGAGGTAAAAAATGTCTCTGGCAAGTCGAATACCCCCCCCCCCCCACACACACACACACACACACACACACACACACACACACACACACACACACACACACACTACCAGGCACACCTGACACTTCAAAGTGAAGGCTGTGAAAAAATTTCATTTCCCAGACAGAAACTATATTATCTGCTGCTTGTCCTTCATATTTACATGTTTCAAAAGTTGGGATCTGTCCCATGTATCTGACAACTAACAATTTTCCACAACAGAGATAGGAATCATAGAAAACTACATCGCTAGTTGTACAGTCTGATGAATATTGGATTTAAATGAACTACCAAACATGGAAAATATGACATTTCAACAAACAGCCTTTTTAATGAACACTGTAACTAATACAGGGATAAAGCCTGACTCTTGTTTTTGAACCACAAAGCTGTGTGTGTCGCTTGGCCTGCTTAAATGGGGTTGACACCATTTCTGAAAAACAACTCTTCCTAAAAATAATAGACTTTCTTTTTTTTTTTTTTTTTTAACTTTGCCAAAATCATGCTGCAGTGAGAGAGTGAGTGAGAGACAAAAGGAGGGGCTGCAAATAGTTTGCACCAACATTTCAAGCTAATAACCACTGATTTTATGTTTTTTGACATGTTATGTGGCCGCCATATATCACAAGTTATTAAAACTCAAACTTGGCAGTTTGTAAAAGGCTAAACACTTCCTTACTGATACAATCAGGAAAAGCATTCTTGCATTCCTTCCTTTCTTCTTCCTACCCTGCTATATAACTCTCCAGTTTTAACTTAAGTTTCCCAACAACCCAAAAACTTCATCAGAGCTACAATAAAATAGCCATATTTGCTACAAATTTGTCTGAGAACCCATCAATGCCTAGTTTTCAAATCACTAAATTGGCATAAAGTGGCACAGGTTCTTACAAATGCACAACTGCTGATGGTGCATAAAATGGTCTATGAACCAGAGCAAAATCCAAGCATGGAATGCCTTGTACTCCCATACTCCCCAAAAAGCGTACTACAATCTAGTGACAAAATGTTCCTCGCCATAACTAAATCCAACTATAAAGGTGATGCTCTGTATTCTGGCAATGTCTCAAGAGCATGGAACCATATACTGCTCTCTCCAAGATAAACATGAAAACCTAAAGTTTTTCCAAAATCAACTTAAGCAACATCTTAAAAATATTTAGCTTTGCACTTGCGATACCCCTGGCTAAGGGAGTGTCCCTTGAGCTACTTCACCTAACTATGTAACTAGCAATTAGCACTTATAATATGCAACACACTTCTAATATGAATTCCTAACCATAGTGTTCCGTGTTGGACAGTCTTACTCAGAAATCTAAGGCCTTGTACTGCATCATACTGGAAGTCATTCACCAGCTTTATGCTACGGTGACTTTTTTCTCTCAATCAACTCCTGCTGCTAACAGTGCATACTACTGTTAACATACTGTATGCTGATTCACCGGACTATTTCTTACAGTAACATGTACTGCATGCAATTTATTTGCCCATTTATGAAAAGTTTATTTTCCTTTATGTACTCCACTTGCTATACCTTCAAAACTTCTATACAGTACTGCATATGTTCATTTACGTGACTATTTACAGGTTCTTAGATAAGTACTTGGCTAGCTGCATTTGTAGGCCATTTTAAGCATAGCCAATTTCACCTTTTTACGCTCAAATTAACCTACCCCATTAGGTTAGAGATTGGCCTTACTCATCCCATGGTCGATAACTGTATACTACCCCTAATGAGAATAACTGGAATCATACCACAGATAATTACAGGGGGATCCATGAATGGGATAAAGCATTTAGGAGCTACTTATGTCCATTGCTAGTACAGGGGGTAGTCCTGGGGCAAATTATTTGTTTCCCATCCATAGATCCAAGTTGCATTTGAATATGGGCAGGGATAAACTTTGTTTTATGTGGCAGCAGTATTCTCTGCAAGATATTCCTGCCCCTCCAAACTGTTCTGTTTATGATGCAGAAGGCACCTAGATCCCTAGACAAAGTATTTCTGATGCTGTTTGACTTGCTGGTCTTTCTCCATGGGCTTCTCAGTCAACAAATGCAATAAATAAAACATTTTTTTTTCAAGCATCAAGCCAATCCTACCGCCATTCAAATTTAAGAAAGTACCTCAATTGCCCTGTTTGAGTACATCATATTTACAAGCATCCACAATACACATGCTGAGTAATACCTGCTCCTATGAAAATCAGGTGAGAGGAGTATCAACAGAATTGAATGTCGAGAGAATGCCATTTTGAAGTTGTCAGTCCTAAGATGGATGATGGAAGTGTCGATTATGTTTGAAGCCAGACATGCTCTTTAAGGGTTATAGGGTGCAGATAGTATTTTCTGGCAATTCCAAAAACAGGCCAACACTGTAAGGTATCCCTGCAGCTTCTGTTTGTAGGGCATTAGTTTCACAAAAGCCAAACCATCTGGGTGACTTCCAAGATGGCTGCACATTGAGTAACAGCTTATTTCTAGCTCCCCCAGTCTGAAAACAGAAACTCGGCACAGGTGGCCAGTAAACTTGTGTTTATGGGTAAATTTCAGTAACTGGCTAATAAGTGCACTGCCTGGATTCCAGGAATAAAGAAATACAGAAGACCTGAAAAAAATTAACTACAACAAGTGAAGAAGAAACACTGACTGGGGAGAGGTCTGCAGGTGTTCAACAAAAAGCAATGCAGCCTTCAGAAATGACTTCTGGTAACCTACAGGAAGAAATAAGAACTGCATACAGACCTGGTTAAAATAAACAAAACACTGATGGAGTACAATAACACAAACAAAAGGCTGGAAAAAATGGAAGACGCTTTAAACAGATATTCAAATGAGATGAAAAAGCTGCAAAAATCAAAGGCTGAAATAAAGAAAAGGCTGGCTGAATAACAGACTGCTCAGGAAGAAATGTTTCAAAAAATAATACAATTACAGGACAGATCACATATGGAAAAGCTGATATTTTCAGCTATACCAGAAGCTGGAAGGAACAGACTGCATTAATTTTGTAAAAGCATAATAGGTTCATAGAGTAGTACTAAGCTAACTGCCCTTGCGAGCCATTTTAAGCCTAGCCAATTATCCCTTGTGAAACTCAAACCCTGTACCTTGTGTTTGTAAGGCAAACACCTTAACCATTAGGCCACCCTCCCAACCCAAGCAACTGGACTGGTATTCCACAGCAGGAGTTGTTAGTTGAAAGGGCACATCGTGTGTATGCTCCAAACCTGGCTATAAGAAAGCAACTTAGACCTTTAATAGAAAATATGTAATCTCCTACCAGCAGAAGGAGTTGATTCTGACAAAACTGTGGCAGAAGGACAAAGCAATACAAGTGGAAGACAGCAGAGTGCTTGTGGAGAATGACTACTCACTGTACACAAGACAGAAGAGGAGCACATTTATTCCACTATTCAGGGAATGTCAAGATGTAGGTGTGACATTCAAACTGCTAGATTTAACTGTCTTCAAGGTATTCTACCCTGGAGAGACAAAATCATTTTCTGATAAAGTACATGCTAAGGAGGAAATGCAAAAATGTGTCCTACAAAAAGTAAGCTGTGAAACAGAGATTCTGTTTCTTGTTCTTCTAGTAATAAAGACCACAGATAGACTGCACCTGTGAAATCTTTTCAAATTTTTCAAAGGAAAATGATGCAGATAGCAGACCAGAAGAACTGAGGGTACATTGGAAATGAGGCAGAGACATGTTTTCAGAGATGAACACTAATAAAACCAGTAACTTAATATGGGATTACAATTTAATAATTATACTTGTGAAATATGACAGAACAAGAAAATCTGGAAATATTGGACTTGTGGGAGACTCTAGTATATGCTCTACTTCATGCCATGAATGTTCAGAAAAGTGCTTTTGGGAGGGAGAAAGTTAACTGTAAGTAAAGTTTTTTTTTCTTAAATAGTACCAACTTTGTGGCATGTGATTTTCTTTACATGCTATAAAGTAACATTTTCAGTTATTTTTAAGTGTAATTGGGGATTGTAAACTGGTGCTGCTGCTCTTTTTTCTTTTCTTTCTCCCTTCTCTCTCTCTCCTTGTTCAGTTTTAAGAAATGTAGGCACTGCAACATATAGACAGAGGGACCAAGCTGGGAAAGATGTGCAGCAGGTAAGGGTGATAAAGGATAGTGAGGGAAACGTACTCACAAGCGAGGAGAAGATGAAAAGAGTACTCTGAGTGGCTGATGAATGAACAGAATGAGAGAGAGAAAAGGTTGGACGATGTGGGGATAGTGATCAGGAAGTGAAACAGATGAGCAAGGAAGAAGTATGGATAGCTATGAAGATGATGAAGAATGGAAAGGCTGTTGGTCCAGATGACATACCAGTGGAAGCATGGAGGTGCTTAGGAGAAATGGCACTGGAGTTTTTAAACCAGATTGTTTAATGAAATCTTGGAAAATCAGAGAATGCCTGAGGAGTGGAGAAAAAGTGTTTTGGTACCTATTTTTAAGTATAAAGGTGATGTGCAGAGCTGCAGTAACTATAGAGGGATAAA
Source organism: Protopterus annectens (assembly GCF_019279795.1). Classification (NCBI taxonomy): domain Eukaryota; kingdom Metazoa; phylum Chordata; order Ceratodontiformes; family Protopteridae; genus Protopterus; species Protopterus annectens. The sequence goes on from NC_056739.1 coordinate 548,555,516, forward strand.
ACTGTTCAGCCACAGCTTGAAGTTATGGGAAAGAGTAGTGGAAGCTAGGTTAAGAAAGGAGGTGATGATTAGTGATCAGCAGTATGGTTTTATGCCGGGAAAGAGCACTACAGATGCAATGTTTGCTCAGAGTGTTGATGGAGAAATATAGAGGTCAGAAGGAGTTGCATTGTGTCTTTGTGGACTTGGAGAAAGCATAAGATAGGGTGCCTAGAGAGGAGTTGTGGTATTGTATGAGGAAGTCAGGAGTGGCAGAGAAGCATGTTAAGAGTGTACAGGATATGTACGAGGGTAGTGTGACAGTGGTGAAGTCTGCAGTGAGAGTAACAGATGCTTTTAAGGTGGAGGTGGGATTACATCAAAGATCAGCTCTGAGCCCTTTCTTATTTGCAATTGTGATGGACAGGTTGACAGATGAGATCAGACAGGAAACCGCATGGACTATGATGCTTGCAGATGACATTGTGATCTGTAGTGAAAGTAGGGACCAGGATGAGGAGACCTTGGAGAGGTGGAGATATACTCTAGAGAGGAAAGGAATGAAGGTCAGCAGGACTAAGAATATGTGTGTGTGAATGCGAGGGAGGATAGAGGAATGGTGAGGATGCAGGGTGTAGACTTGGCGAAGGTGGATGAGTTTAAGTACTTGGGATCAACAGTTCGGAGTAATGGTGCGTGTGGAAGAGAGGTGAAGAAGAGAGTACAGGCGGGGTGGAATGGGTGGAGAAAAGTGTCAGGAGTGATTTGTGAGAGACGGGTACCAGTAAGAGTGAAAGGGAAGGTCTACAAGAGGGTAGTGAGACCAGCTATGTTGTATGGGTTAGAGATGGTGGCATTGACAAAAAGGCAGGAGTCAGAGCTGGAAGTGGCAGAGTTAAAGACGTTAAGATTTGCACTGGGTGTGACAAGGATGGACAGGGTAAGGAATCAGTATATTAGAGGGTCAGCTCCGGTTGGACGGCATGAAGACACAATGGCGAGATTGCGTTGGTTTGGGCATGTGCTGAGAAGGGATGCTGGTTATATTGGGAAAAGGATGCTAAGGATGGAGCTGCCAGGTAAGAGGAAGGCCTAAGATAAGGTTTATGGATGTGGTGAGAGAGGACATGCAGGAGGTTGATGTGACAGAGCAATATGCAGAGTACAGGAAGAAATGGAAACAGATGATCCACTGTGGCGACCCCTAACGGATACAGCCGAAAGAGAAGGCACTGCAACATATAAAATACGTCTGGTTAAACAGTATGATAAAAGAAAAAAATAATGTGCTTTTTCTCATTCTTGGATGGGGAAATAACTGGATTAAAGACCTTAGATTGATTTATTAAGAGACAGCAACTAAATGAAAAAGAACATTAAATATTATGAGGCTTATTTGCTAGCAAATGCATGTAAGCTCATTAACAATTCTTCAGCTTGTCTCATGTTTCCAGGGAAACAATCATAGGTTCAAAGGTTGGTACTAGGCTATCGGCCCTAATGCCTATGCAAGCCTAGCCATAACAATTCCTGGAAAGTTTTTCCCACAATATTTACTTCTCTGGGCCCCTGTCTAGCAGGGTGACTGACATGATCCCCGGGGTGAATTTCCTATCTCCCATCCAATCATCAAGGTTCCTTTTGAAGAGGGCCAATGAGGTGCTCTGCTTGACGTGTATGGGCAGTCTATTCCAGAGTATGGGGAGTCTCTGGGTCAGGAACCTATCCCTCCAGCATGTTTTGTTCATTGTGATAAGGTTTAGATCCCTGGAACATGTGGCTCTGAGGGATTGGGATTTCTTTAAGTGGAACATGTCCAACAGCTCAGAGTTTGACATGGCCTTGTATGTTAAGCAGAGATCACCTCTGAGTAGACAATATGCCACAGAGTATAGCTGGAGTTTTTTTAGACGGTCAGCATATGGCATCTGCTTTAGGCCTGTGATTCTTTTAGTGAGGTATTTCTGTGGCCTTTCCAGCTGTTGCAGATGTCTTGTGAGGTACATACCAAATGGGGCATTATACTCTATAATGGGTCTAATGAGGGATGAGTACAGTGGGACAATGACCTCCTTTTTCTGGATGAAAAGCCCTTAGTGATGAGGTGTGCCACGTAGAAGGCTTTCCTGACTGTTGTGGCGATGTGGTTATCGAAAGTGAGACCACTGTCCACTTGTGTTCCTAAGTCTCTCATCACACTTTCGATGTTTAGTGTCCTGCCACCTATGCGGTAGTTCATGGGTACATGTTTTTTTCCAAAGGGGATGACTATACATTTCTTGGCATTAAGCTTGGGCCCATGGCTCTGGCACCAGGCATCTGTTTCTGTAAGGCCCTTTTGTAGAATATCCACATCATTTGGGGATTCAATAATGGCTCCCAGTTTGCAGTCATCTGCAAACTTTGTTAGCCAGAGTCCCTTAGTGTTGGCCTGTACTTCAGAGAAGTAGATGCCAAACAAGAGTGGTCCCAGGACTGAACCCTGAGGTACTCCACTTGTCTGGAGCTGGATTTGGAGTCGGCTACTTTTACAGTCTGGGTTCTGTCAGTAAGCCAGTTGGCAACCCATTGAGTGACGTAGGGATTTATGCCCAGCTTAGAAAGTTTATCTATGATTCCAGAGTGGGGGATGGTGTCGAAGGCCTTGGCGAGGTCAAGATAGGCTGTGTGGACCTCCTTACCCTCGTCCACAGATTTGGAGACTGACTCGAAGAAGTCAATCAGATTCAGGAGACAAGATTGGCCCTTCACAAACCCAAACTGGGTGGGGTCCAGTGTCTGGAGGTTGCCAATGTCTTTGTTTATAAGTTCCATGATAATGCGTTCCATGCCCTTGCAGATCAGGCTTGTCAGACTGATGGGACGGTAGTTCCCGGGATCCAAGGTGGATCCTCCCTTGTGGAGCGGGATAACTGTAGCTGTGCGCCACTCAGTGGGCACGAAGCCTGAGGTGAGGCTATGATTAAACATGACACTTAGGTGGGATGCCATTTCATTTTGTAGTTCATGTAGTACACATCCTGGGATGTCATCTGGTCCCATGGATGCTGTATTCTTAGCTTTGGAGAGTGCTGTTTCTACCTGTGTGGCTGTGATTATTGGAATTTGGCAATCTTTTGGTATTGAGATGGGCCCTTTGGGGGTGAGAGGGGAGTGAAGTTGGCACTAAAATGATCTGCCAGGATAGTGGCAATATCCTTGAGACCAGTATATTTAATGCCATTCTGTTGTAGTTCAGAGCAGATCTGAGCATTGCCATTTAGATTCTTGACGTAACTATAGAATGCCTTGTGGTTGTCTTTGGAATATTTGGCAATTTTATTTTTGTAACTAGCTTTTGAGGATTTTATGAGGGATCTCAGCTTCTTACTGAGGCTGGTGAGGGAGTTTTTTGCATCCTGGGACTTTCCTCTTTTCTGCAACAGTTTCTTCCTTCTGTTGTATAGTTTGTTTATAGCAGGGGACCACCAGATTGGCTTCCTTTTTTTGGAGAAGAGCATCTTGGTTCTATTTGGGATGGCATGATTCATGTACGAGTGGATGTGCTCGTACAGTGCCTTAGTGTAGGATTCTGCAGTCGAACTTCCAGATCCTGTCTGCGTGGGTGTTGTGAAGTTTGTCACTTCTGACTTCAGTAGCATGAAGTTGGCTTTGGAGAAGTTTTTTAAGGAGGTTTCCTTACGGGGGCTGGGATATGGATGTCAAGGGTGATTTGCTTATGGTCAGACCTGACCAATGAGGGGGTGACCACTGGTGTGGAGCATCTATCTCCCATGTTGGTAATGACCAGGTCTAGGATATTGGAGCCCCTGGTGGGACAATGGATTAGTTGATCCAGGGCATTGGAATTTATGAATTCCAAGAACCGTTGAGAAAAGGAGTTGGTACCCGAGTAGTTTTCCCAATTAATGGCAGGGTAGTTGAAATCACCTAGTATTAGGGTGTTTGGCTGTATCTTAATATTTTCCAGTATGTTTAGGAAGGTGCAGTGAGAATCTTGGGGTATGGTGGGGATCTGTAGCAAGCTACAATTTGGATTGCAGTCTTACCTAGTGTTAGTTGCACCTGGAGAATTTCAGATGCATTGTATTGGGCAACTAGCCTGGAGGTGTGAATATCCTTGGTGAATATGGACACGCCTCCACCTTTAGTGTTTCGGTCTTGGTTTTGTGGCCGAAAAGTGTGGTAAGAATTGTAGCCTGGTATTGCAGGGGTGCTCTCTCGAACCTTGAACCAGGTCTCAGTCACTGCGCAGATATCGATGTTCTCCATTTTTAGGAGTGCCTCGAAAGAGTGCATTTTGAGGTTTAGACTTCTAGCATTGAGTAGCATTACCTTCAGATTTTGCATGCTTGTATCTGTTACAGTGGTGGTTTTATCCTTTGAACCTTGCCTAAAAAAGGCACTATAGGGGTGGCAAGAGCTTTAGCCAGTAACCTGAATCCCAGGGGTGACAGGTGCAGACCATCTCTGGCAAAGCATCGTGGTTTGTTGATCATGTCTTCCCAGGCAGACAAATACTGGTTCCCCTTTGACACCAGAAGCTTAGCCAATTGTTGAAGTCAATCATTTTGTCCTTATACTGCGGTATCATTCTGGGCGAAGGTAGGATGCTACTCAGGGCTAGGGTCATACCTGCCTGGGTCACATGATCCAAGAGCTCTTCCATGTCTCTTTTCATGTAGTCCAGGGAGGTGTGTCTCAAGTCATTTACTCCAGCATGGACAATGACAGAGTCGTATTTGTACTTGTTGTGGAGTGACTTGAGTGCATGCATTATGTGGCGGATCCTGGCACCAGACAGGCAGCAGACTGTAATTTTCTCCTTGTTCAGCCTGGTGAGTGGAACATCAGTGTGCCTGACTATAGATTCACCCATGACTAAAGTGTTGGGTACATTGTCTTGCCTTAGGGGTTGTTGTTGGGTGGCATACTAGTGTTGTGAGCTATGTGTCACTTTGGTTGTGACTGGTGTTTGTTTGCGTTTCGGCTTCGGAGGTCCTTGTCGCTTGGGCAGGTTAATGTTAAGGGCCTCCGCATATGTGGGTTTAGTGTTGCTATGTGTGGGAGTTGATGGTGTGGGTTTTGAAGGGCTATGAGTTGCTAGAGGTGTAATGCAGGTGTTAGCCTTCTCCTCTTGACTGTCTAGCACAGTCTTGACCGGAGAGAGCTTTGCTTCCAGTTTGGCTATGTAAGTGCATCTCTCGCAGGTTGTAGTGTTGGGTGGTAGGAGGGGAGGATTGTCTGTGAACATGAGGCAGTTGCCGCATTGCCCCAGTATGCCTAGAGTCACCAGGTGGACAGGAGAAACCACCGAAGTTGACCCTTGGACATGCCTGTTTAGGTGCTTTTTTGTAAGGTTTAAGAACTGTTTTCCCTTACCTTTGCAAGGTACTTTGCAATTGTAGGCTGTTTAGTGCCTATGATTAATTTCTCCTTATTGACAAGGAGAGCTGGGGGCTTGTATCAGTTTCAGGCTTCCTAGTGCTTTACAGCAGGTTCTAGAGCAAGTGCTAGTCACAGGGGTTCAGATTTTAGTGCTACTACTGAGAAACCAGCTAGTTTTAAGGGAAAATTTGAAGAGCAGACTTTCTGGCACCTGGAATAGTTTAACTGTAGCCTCGTAGTGCTGCACGATGTGAAAAATGTGCAAACACATGCGTTTTTAAGCCAGAAAGTTGAAAAGGACAGAAATCAGCCCAAAAAGGCCAACAAAATTACAACTTCAGAGCTGGAAACCACTCCTCCAGTGCCAGACAGGCAGCACAATGCTCACCAGTCCCACTGGCAGGCAGTAGGACTTCCCTCTGCCACAGCAAGGTCTGGATAGCTCTAAGCACAGAAAATAATGTCCTGAGACAAACAAGGCCTGGGATCTGATAAAGAAACTGGCTGGCTGTTTCTCATGTCTCCAGAGAGACAATCTGATAAAAAGAAACTGGATAAAGTCTGGTGGAGAGTGACTGGCTGAGGAAAAAAAAAGAAGAGAGAAAATGGCTAACAGATAATGCTCTCTGAAAGCATTCTGCGGTTTTCCCAGCTGGGAGAGCTATAAAGAGAATACAAAACTAATCATCACTTAGTAGAAGTACAGACTGCACCACACGTCTTAGCATGGATGACCTGTCTTTTAGGTTAACTCAAATCTGTCAGTCTGGCTGTCAGTTTGGGACTTTTGTTCCTGTTAGGAGGGTAAAACTTCAATATTTGATGGTGTACATAGTTGTGTGTGTTACGTTAATAGGTTTTAGGGGGGTATTGGGGGGCATGTTTGTTTTTTTGTTTGAAGTCTTTCAATAAAACAAAAAGTTTTATAAGAAGTAATATGAGCTTAAATGTATATGACAAAAAACAACTGTACAAACGTTCAACCTGCCAAACAGTGCATGCATGTAACACAAATGCTGGAACTAGACATTTAACAAAAAAGGTGTTATATAAAAAGGTGGGAATAATGGCTTTTAGATAATGATGCTTTATTTAATGCCTTTAAATGTAAATGGCCTCACAGACAAATTTAAACAAAAAGGAGTAGTGAACTATATTAAAAATGTAGAGTGCAAATAGCTACGTTTCAGGAGACAAACTTAGAAAGAAATGAACATGTGCATTTCATAAAGAAAGGTTTTTCAGGATGGTTATTTAGCAGAATACCTGGGACAAAGGTAAAGAGAAGTACTTACATTAACTGCAAGAGGAGCCCCAACAGTGATAGAAGATAAAAAAGAAAATACTGGCAGATTTGTAGTGCTAATAGGCTACTGGCAAGGGAGGAGGATTACACTGGCATGTATTTACATTCCACCTAAAACTGCTGTAATAGAGCTTATGAGAATTCTGGGAGAAATAATCAGTTTTCAGCAAGAAATATTACTTATAGGTGGGGTCTGGAAAGTACATTTGTGTACACTTACCATAAATGTAGATGTTAAAGTGTATTCACTGTTGCAGTCATCACACTTGGGTTATCCTGCCAGGGGTAGCCCTCAGTCTGCCCAAATACCAGATGCTTAGTATTTCTGCGTCGGCTGCTGTCGCTCCAGGACTGACGTCAGGTCGTCAGTGGTATAAAATCAGGCAACCGACACCATTACATCAGTTTTTCTTGCCCCAAATGTCAGCAGTTATGGTGGAAGAACACCACCAGTAGAAAGTAAATACCAAAAATTCCCTGTAAGGAATGAGGAAGAGGGGGAGTGAGAGAGAGAGAGAGAGAGAAGATTGAGGGTGGGAAGCCAGGACTGCAACAGTGAATACACTTGAACATCTTTATTTATGGTAAATGTACACAACTGTACTATGTTCTTCGTGTTTCACTGTTGCAGTCATCACACTTGGGTTGATTCCCAAATCTGAAAAAAAGGGTGGAGGCAGTCAAGAAGACTGGGGGCTGGATAGGATGCCCTGCAAGAAAGACTGCGGCTGCAAAGCCTGCCCTGGATTTGAAGAAGATAGACAGGTGGTAATGCTTGGTGAAGGTATGAACAGAAGTCCATGTTGCAGCCTCCAGGATGTCCCTGGTAGGGACCCCTCTGACTAAAACTGCAGAGGTGGAGGTTGCCCTGGTGGAATGTGTTCTAACCCCCTTGGGGGGCGGTTTCCCGTGGTGTTTGTAGCTGAAATGGATGCAGTGTGCTATACATTTGGAGATTTGTTTGGATATGGCCTTGCCCTCTGCCCCTGCTGCAAAGTTGACTAGCAATTGGTCAGTTTTCCTAAAAGATTTAGTCCTATCCAGGTAGAATCTGAGCTGTCTGTGCACATTTAGAGAATGCAGAATTCTTCCCCCCTTCTTTTGTGGGTTAGGGAAAAAGGTGGGCAAATGAACTGATTGGTTAAGAGCCACTCTGGACACCACTTTAGGCATGAAAGTTGGGTTACTCCTGAGGGAGACCCTGTCAGCATGGAAAATGATGAAGGGCTCTACAGCCATAAGTGCTTGTAGCTCTGAAACTCTTCTAGCTGAAGTGATGGCCAGAAGCAAGGCTGTTTTCCAAGAGAGGAATTTTAACTCTGCTGAAGCTGCAGGCTCAAAGGGGGGTAGTGTGAGCTTTTCCAATACAAAGTTAAGGTCCCAAGCTGGGGTAGGCGCTCTTCTGGGTGGCCTTAAATTGTTAGCCCCTCTTAGGAACTGTTTGATGCGAGGGTGAGAAAAGAGGTGGCTCTGTGCTGTAATGAGCAGAGATGGCAAAGGCATGAATTTTAATAGAAGAGAAGGAAAGGCCCCTGTGTAGTAGGTCGGCTAGGTAATGCAGGTTGAGAGGTAGGGAGGGCTGTGCTGTTTCAGCTCCTTTAGCCTGGATCCAGGTGCAATAACTTTTCCACTTATCAGCATAGGATTTTCTAGTGCTGGGGCATCTGGCCTCGCGTATAACATCCAGGACTTGTTTGCTTAGGCTGGCAGCTGGAGGAGAGGTCAAGGAATAAGCCAGGGTCAGGGTCTGCAATTGTGGATGCATGAATTCTCCATTCCTCTGGGTCAAGAGTGCTGGGATCCGATGTAGGTGCCATGGTGGCAGGGGTGACAGGCTGCATAGCACTGGGTACCAGTGCTGGCGTGGCCAGTCTGGGGCAATCAAGATTACTCCCTTGGTTTTTCCTCCCTTATTTTGAGCAGTACCCTTGAAATTAGTGGTAGAAGAGGAAATGCATAGATCGAGAGGTTTGCCCACTGGAAGGATAAAGCATCCACTTTCCAGGCTTTTATGTGAGGTTCCCTGGTGCAGAATTTGCTGATCTGGTGATTGTTGTGGAAGGCAAACAGGTCCACCTTTGGTGTGCCCCAGTTCTGTGTTACAAGGTTGAAGGTTCTGTGGTCTAGCTGCTACTCGTTTGGAACTAGCAGGTTTCTGCTTAAGTTGTCTGCCAGAGAGTTGTGGGAGCCTGGCAGGAATTGTGCTAGCAGGTGAATTTGCATGACTGAAGCCATGTGCCAAAGGGTCATGGCGAGCCTGCAGAGAGGATAAGAGTGAGTTACTCCCTGCTTGTTGATATACCACATCACTGTGGTGTTGTCTGTTTTGATCACTACAGGCCCGGGGGAAAGTAGGGGTCTGAAGCTGTCAGAGCATGCTGAACAGCTAGCATCTCTTTTTGGTTGATGTGCAAATGTATTTGATTTGGGCTCCAATGACCCTGTATGCACCTGCCGTATAGGCGTGCACCCCAGGCATAATGTGATGCATCTGTGGTTAGGGTCTGGTCGGCATGGGGCTGTGAGAAGGGACGACCCTTGTTGCGGTTGCATGCTGCTGCCCACCAAAGAAAATCTTTCCTTAGACAGGGTATTACAGGTATGATAGTTTCCAGGTCCTGAGAGTGTAAACACCAAAGACTTTTTAGGTACCATTGTAGTTTCCTCATATGCAGTCTGGCATATGGAATGAGTAGAATGCAGGATGCCATCAACCCTAGAGCTTGCAGGATTTTCCTTACGGATAACTGGGTTCTGGTGGCTAGTTGAGAGAAGTAGCCTGTCAGGTAGGCTTGTTTTTCTGGAGTAAGGAATGCCATCTGGGATGCTGTGTCCAAGCTTACTCACAGGAATACAATTTTTTGAATGGGGACTAGTAGTTTGGATTTCTTTTCGTTTATAGTATACCCCAGGGAGGTCAGTAGGTCCTTTACAAAGGTCAGGTGCTGTAACAGCTTTTTCCTGACTGTCTGCCTGAATCAGGTAGTTGTCTAAGTAGGGGTAAATTTGAATATTCCTTTGTCTGCAAAAAGCAATGGCTGGAGCCAGGCATTTTATGAAAACTCTAGGAGCAGTGGATAAGCCAAAAGGAAGCGCAGAGAACTGAAAGTGCATAGATCCTGCCTTGAAACGTAGACATTTCCTGCAAGAATCCCTGATTGGGATGTGTAGATAGGACTCTCTTAGATCTAGGGTGGCTAATCAAGCATCTTTGGAAAGCATAGGAAGAAGCTGCTGGAGGGTGAGCATTTTGAATTTTGGTATCACCAGGAAGGTGTTTACAACTGATGGATCGAGGAATGGGTGCCAGGTGCCCTCTTTTCTGGGTACCAGGAAAAGCCTGGAATAAAAACCTTGGCCTATCTGGTCTGCAGGAACATGCTAGATTGCCCTCATGAAGAGTAGGGAATGGACTTTTTTTTGGCCTCTGCCCACTGGTTTGAAGGAAAATCTGGGAACCCTTTTTGGGGTTGGCAGAGTGTGGAAGTAAAATTTGGATCCCTGGGAAAATATGTTGAGGCCCCATTGGTCGTTGGTAATAGAGGCCCACAGAGTTTTTTTGCATGGGAGGAGAGTTTTCCTTCTGGGGCACAAGCAGGTGGGCAGAGGTAAGGGGTGGAGGTGTAAAGTTATTGTGAGTTCTTTCCATAAGGGGGTGGCTTAGCCCTCCCTGTTTTTGAAGTGGAGGAACTCCACTGCTTAGATCTCTGCATTCCCTGGGACTGCTGTCTGGGGGGGGGGGGGTCTGCTTCCTCTAGGTCTTGTCTGAGCTGGCCTGCAGGGGGCAGGAAAGGACCAGTGCTTGGAGGGGCAATGCCTACTGAACCTCGGAGGCTGTACCTGTAAGAAGTCTAACTGTCTGCATAGATTTAGCTTTTTCTTCCATCTTTTTTAAGACCTCTTCTGCCTTGGTGCCAAACAAACTGTCTTTGTTCAATGGTGCGTCCAATAGTTTTGATTTGACCTGGTCTGGCAAGGTCTGTTCCTCAAGCCAAGCTTGCCTTCTAAGTACAGAACCTGTGACTGCTGCCCTGCAAGTTGCTTCTAGGGCAGCAAAGCCACATTGCAAGGTGTGTTTAGTACCTTGGTTTGCAGAATGCATAAGCTCCTGTAATTCTTTATTTTCTGCACAAGCAGGAAATGTGGATATTTTTTGTTTGAGGAGTTCCATGGTATGTTGCTGGTATTTCAGCATGTGTAACTGACAATTTAGTGCTCTAATGGTGAGAGTTGGAGAGGTGTATACTTTTTTATCCCATCTGTCTAAAGCTCGGGAATCCCTACCCGAGGGGGTGGGATTCTTAGCTGTGGTTGCTTTTATTCCTTTAGGTCCTTGGGAGATGACCTCTGGATCAGTAGTAGGATTTTTGAAAAGAAATTTGTGAGAGTCATTGACTCTGTAATACCAGTCAGGTTTCCTGGGAGCAGAGGAAGGGTGTCAGGAGTCAAACTAGATTCCATAAAGATATCATCCACAACATCCAAGACAGGAGGATTGGATGAAGGTCTGTGCTGGGGTAAGTCTAAGAATTCCCTGAGTCTCTTTTTGGACTGAGGACAGTCCTGACATTTCCATTGGAAATGCTCCCTTAAAGTATGAAGGGTTTCACCAAATGAAAAATCCTCTGGAGGAGAGGCAGAAGGAATGGATACCTCTGCATTTGAATCCTCATAAGCAGATAGGGGTTGCATGTCTTCAAATTCAGAAACCTCAGAGTCATCGCATGTCTTCATATTCAGAAACCTGAGAGTCATCGGACTCCTGGTCAGATAAAACTGCTGGGGACAAGTCTATTTCTTTTGGAAAGGGTAGGCTGGCCAACCCCCAACAAGCATGGCAAGGTCTACTGCTATTTTAAGCATTTTAGATAGAGGCTTGGAAGCAGGTGACTGAGCTTGGGTCGTCGTTTTTTAGGCATAGTTCGTACCCTGGGCCTTAGAAACTCGGTAGTTTTAGAAAGAACTGAATATGCAAAAGAAGTCGTCGGTTTGTGTCGAGTATCAGTAGTGCAAACAACTTCCCCGGAAGCCGGTGCCTGCTCAGCGGCTCCAGACCCATCCAAGGTAGAGACATCCACAGGATTATTAGTCAAAGAAGAGTCTTGTGGCATACCGGACTTTGAACGGGTCTCAGTAGCGCCCTGTGAATCCAGAGAAGTGGGCATAAAGGGCTGTGAAAGTGCCTCACTGAGGAATGGTGAACTGGCGACTCTCTTAACGGAAGCGTTGTCGGCAGTTTGGACCTGTGTGGTCTGTCTCTGTCTTTATCCTTATGTTTCTTCAGAAGATTGGTAGTCGGATGGCTTACCGAAGCCATTTCGGAATACAGAGATCAAGAGCTAAAATATTTAGCTACAATAAGGGCCCGACGATGTATAGTTCTGTCATTGAACAAAGCACAAAAGCGACAGCAAGGGACGGTGTGTTCTGGGCCTAAACAGATGACGCAGTAAGAATGGAAGTCTTGGTGTGGTATTTGCTTTCCACAGGCGAGACCATTTTTAACTTTTTCTGACATCGGTTAGAGCAAGAAAAAAGGATCCCCAACGGGGTACTTAACTTTAGAAGACTTCAACTTCAATTCGGAAATGAAACTCAGATAGCGGCTGAGCAGCACTCGTGCAAACTGCTTCTGCTTCGGGCTCCTCGGCAAGAAAGACTGATGTAATGGTGTCGACTGCCTGATTTTATATCACTGACGACCTGACGTCAGTCCTGGAGTGACAGCAACTGACACAGAAATACTAAGCCTCTGGAATTCGGGCCAACTGAGGGCTACCCCTGGCAGGATAACCCAAGTGTGATGGCTGCAACAGTGAAACACGACAAAAGTACAGTTTTGTACCTACCATAAATGTAGATGTTCGAGGATCCACATTTCTGCAGTCCTAACTATTGGGTAGTCCGCTGTCCAGTCGGCCCGAATACCAAAGTATATGGCTGACGTCGGTCACAGCGCATTAGACTGACGTCAGTACGTCAGGGTACTAATGCGCATGACCGACGTCATATCCTCAGTCTTTTCTTGCCCCAGATGTCAGAAGACCCTAAAAAGACAAGGCCAAAACCAAAACACACCAAACATACCTGCACCAAAAATATATACAATATATACGAAGGTACCAGAATATAATCTCACCTACACAACCACCCCTAAACACAGAGGGAAGGAGGGAATTGGACTGCAGCAATGTGGATCCTCGAACATCTACATTTATGGTAGGTACAAAACTGTACTATGTTCTTCATTCCACATTGCTGCAGTCCTAACTATTGGGTAGAATCCCAAAGCAGAGGTAAGGGAGGCTGGCAAATCATAAGGAAGCAGGAGCTGATAACATGCCTTGCAAAATAGCTGTGGCAAAACCAGCCCTAGACTTAGAGTAGAGAGGAAGGTGGTAATGCTTAGAGAAAGTATGCACTGAACTCCAAGTAGCTGCCTCCAAAATATCCTTAGTTGCCACCCCTTAGAAATGCTGTTGAAGTGGCAGTAGCCCTAGTGGAATGAGGCCTAATCCCAGCTGGAATCTCCTTGCCATGATGGGAATAACAAAATGCAATGCAGAACCCAATCCACCTAGAAATAGTTTGTTTTGACACAGGCTTGCCCTGAACTCAAAGCAAAAGAAACAAACAACTGCTGAGACTGCCTAAAATCCTTAGTCCTGCTTAAATAATAACGCAATTGCCTGTGTACATCTAAAGTGTGCAAAATCTTTTCCCCTTTATTTTGGGGATCTGCATAGAAAGTAGGCAAATGAATAGTTTGGTTTAAAGCCACACTAGAAACCACCTTAGGCATAAAGGAAGGATTAGTACGTAATGATACCCTATCCTTATGAAAAATCAAAAAGGCTCAACCGCCATAAGGGCCTGTAACTCAGAAACCCTTCTTGCAGAAGTAATGGCCAACAAAAAGCAGTCTTCCATGACAAGTATTTCAGTTCAGCAGTAGCGCAGGCTCAAAAGGTTGTAGAGTAAGTTTCTCCAACACAAAATTGAGATCCCAAGCAGGAGTAGGAGCTCTCGTGGGGTCTTATATTCTTTGCCCTCTAAGAAATTGCTTGAACAAAGGATGTGAAAACAATGGTGGGTCACAATCATAGTGAGCTGAAATTGCTGCAGCATGAATCTTAATGGAAGAGAAAGACAAACCTTTGTCCAATAACTCAGTAAGATATTGAAGAGCCACACTCAAATTAGGCTCAAATCTCCAAATTCTTTGCTGCAGTCCAAAATAAAAATCTCTTCCATTTTTCTCATACACTTTCCTTGTACTAGGTCTTCTGGCTTCCATAATCACATTTAAAACTTGTTGAGGAAGTTGAGACCTGCTGTCTTTCAAAACAGAATATGCCAGGCTGTTAGATGAAGAGAGTGAAGCTTGACATTGAGCAGACGACCGTCCTTCTGAGACAACAGATGTGGAATCAAGGGTAAAGGCCATGGAGGCTTCCTTACCAGACTCCTCAGTAATGGGTACCAGTGCTGCGAGGCCAATCTGGAGCTATTAAAATCATCCTTGGCTTGTCTTGTCTGACCTTTAGAAGCACCTTTGGGAGAAGAGGAAGAGGTGGAAAAGCATACACATGAAGATTTTTCCAACTGAAAGAAAGAGCATCCACTTTCCAAGCTGTGTGATGAAATCCTTCGTGCAAAACTGTGGCAGCTGGTGGTTTAGTGGAGAAGCGAACAGATCTATGTCTGGAGTTCCCCATGACACTGTCAATTTTGAAATACATGAAGATCCAGTTTCCACTCGTGGGGATCCATGATTTGCCTGCTTAACACATCTGCTAAGGAGTTCTGTGCTCCGGCAGAAACCTTGCCTGAAGAGTTAGTTGCAAGCTGAGCGCAGTCTCCCATAAAATCATTGCTTGCCTGCACAATGGGTAAGAATGTGTTCCCCTTGTTTGTTGATGTACCACATGACAGTTGTGTTGTCTGTTAGAATCAACACCTGCCCTGGAAGAAGTAACTCCTTGAAAGCCATTAATGCAAACTGGACTGCTAACATCTCTTTCATGTTGATATGTAGATGCTGTAGTCTGGCAGGCCACTTGTCTTGTATCCATTTTCCATCTAGATGAGCTCCCCAAGCAATGTCTGAGGCATCTGTCGTTAGAATCTGACTCGCCTCTGGCCGGGTCACAGAGAGTCCCTTGTTTAGGTGACATTCCTGAGCCCACCACAAATATTCCTTTTGAATGCAAGGTATTATTTGAATGACAGTGTCCAAATCCTGGCAGTGCTGTGTCCATAGATTTTTTAGATACCATTGTAGCTTCCTCATATGCAGTTTGGCATTGGGAAGCACCAGAATACAAGATGCCATGAACCCTAAGGCTTGAGGGACTGTCCTTGCAGTCAGCCCGGACTGAAGAGATAGGTGATGGAAGTAACTGGATAGATTCTTTTGTTTGTCCGGGGTTAAAAAGGCCATCTGGGCTGCTGTATTCAGTCTCACACCCAGAAAGCACATGTCTTGAGAGGGTACTAGACTGGACTTTATTTCGTTCACAGAATACCCTAGGCATCTTAGCACTGCTATAACATATTCCAAATGCTGTAGAAGGTCTTCCTTTTCTTGAGCCAGAATCAGGCAGTCGTCCAAGTAAGGATAGATTTGAATTCCTTTTAGCCTGAAGTAAGCTATCACTGGAGCCAGAACCTTTGTGAATACTCTGGGTGCAGTGGATAAGCCAAAGGGCAATGCAGAGAACTGATAATGAGAATTTCCAGCTCGAAAACGCAGATACTTCCTGCAACTTAGCCTTATAGGCACATGAAGGTAAGCTTCCTTGAGATCTAAAGTTACCATCCAGTGATCTTTGCCCAGCAGAGGTAAAAGCTGTTGTAACGTCAACATTTTGAACTTGGGAATGTCCAGATAAGTGTTGAGGATAGATAAATCCAGAATTGGTCTCCACGTGTTCCCCTTTGGTACTAGGAACAGGCGAGAATAAAATCCTAGGCCCCTTTCTGGCACAGGAACTGACTGAATGGCTCCTATTTGGAGCAACAGAGAAATTTGCTTGTGAGCCTCTGTTCTTTGTAGAGGAGGAATGTCTGGCATGCCTTTGAAAGGAGGCAAGGTATGGAAATAAAACCTGTAACCGTGGTGAATGATATCCAGAACCCATCTGTCTTGGGTAATTAAATCCCAATTTTCTTTGAAAAGAGACAGCCTTCCTCCCAGAGGTGCTGCCAGGCGAGAATGTACTGGCAGCTGAAAAGGCAGGTCATTGGGTCTGCTTACGAAAGGACTGACCCCTGCCCTCACCAGAAGTCTGAGCAGGTGAACTCCTGTCCTAGGCCTAAAAGAACCTTGAGCTCTGCCCCTACCACGTCTAGACCTACCCCTAGACTGGGAATCATAAGCAGGATAAGTCCACCCCTTAGCAGGCCAATTTCTACTAAACTTCGGAGGCTGCACCTGCAAAAAATCTTTAACAGTTTGCATAGACTTAGCCTTGTCCTCCATTTTCTTTAAAACTGCTTCAACAGGCGAACCAAACAACACATCAGATTGTAAAGGAGCATCCAAAATCCTTGTCTTAACATGCTCAGCTAAGTTCTGATCTCTCAACCAGGCGTGCCTACGAAGAACAGAACCAGTGGCAGCCACCCTCGAGGAGGCCTGCACAGCATCAAAACCACACTGCAAGGAATGTTTACCCACCTGTTCAGACACATGAACTAAATCCTGCAACTCTTTACACAATACCTTCTGCCAGAGCATCCACCTTAGATTTCAATTGTGAAAGGAGGTAATTCTGATATTTTAACATGTGAAACTGACAATTCAATGCCCTCATGGCTAAAGTGGAAGAAGTATACACTTTCTTACCCCATCTATCCAAAGCCCTTGACTCTTTATCAGGAGGAACAGGATTTTTAACCACAGAAGCATTCACACCTTTAGGCCCCTGAGAGACAGTTTCCGGGTCTGCCCTAGGACTCTTGAAAAGATACTTATGAGCTTCAGGCACCCTATAGTACCTATCCAGTTTAACTGGTGCAGGAGGCAAAGAATCAGGATTCAGGGAAGCCTCTGCAAAAACATCTTCCACCAAATTCAGAACCGGCGGTATAGCTAAAGGCCTATGCTGGGGTAAAAACAAGAATTCCCTAAGCCTCTTCCTGGAATCAGAGAAATCTTGACCTTCCCATTTAAAATGCTCCCTCATGGAATGCAGAGTCTCTGAAAAAGAAAAATCCTCAGGAGGAGAAGCTGAAGGAGTAGAATCATCCACATCAGAATCAGAATAAGGAGGATACTCCTGCAAGTCTTCAGCCGAAGACTCAGAAGCCTCCGAACAGTGCTCAAAACTCTCAAACTCAGGTTCCACCCTAGGCCTCTTATCAGGAGGGGGCATAGAACCTCTAATCAATCAAATCCTCTGCCATTTTAAGCATATGTTTCTTAGGCAAAGACCCTGAAGCACTAGGAGAAACCCCCACTGAAGCTACACTAGGCCTGCCTCTCAAAGAAGCCTTGGAAACAGAGGGGGAGGCTCTAACCACCTTAGGAAGAGAGGGAAGAACAGCCACCTGAGAAGCCCCCTCAGCCTGGCCTACTTCCTGAGAGGATACATCCTGTAACAATAAAGTCTCTCCCTGAGACTCCAAAGAAACACCTGGCAGAACCTCCGCTCCACTGAGCCTTCTAAAGAACCGTCAGGGACTGTCGGTTCTTCCACTCTAGGCTTTGCTGCTTTATCCTTGCGCTTTTGCCCGAAGCGGGCGTGAACATCCGACGGCATTTTATAATTACAACGCTTCCCAAACACTAACCTGGCACAGTCTAACCTTCTCTTAATAGTGCGTTTGTTAAATCTTGCACAAGAGCGGCATCCAACAACGCAGGCCCTAAACAAGGTATACACAAAGTATGGTAATCCCTATGAGGTATCTGTTTCCCACAAGAAATACAGTTATTCACTTTTTCTGACATCCGTTAAATACTGAGGCAAGAAAAACCAAAATATTCTACGGGTACTTAGCCAACTTTGATTCGGTCTGAAACTCTGACTTCAGAAACTTTCAGAACGCCAACCTGCACTCGCAAAATTGCTTCTGCATCGGACCATGCGGCAAAAAAGACTGAGGATATGACGTCGGTCATGCGCATTAGTACCCTGACGTACTGACGTCAGTCTAATGCGCCGTGACCGACGTCAGCCATATACTTTGGTATTCGGGCCGACTGGACAGCGGACTACCCAATAGTTAGGACTGCAGCAATGTGGAATGAAGAACATCGCCTTGATTTGCAACAATGAAGATGTGCCTGGGGGAGTCCAGAAGGGAAAATATAACAATGGAGAGTAGACTTTTGAAGAAATTTATGAAAACATTTGGCATGGAAGATGTGAATTCAGTAATAGGAGTTCAGAGTGAATTTACATATTATTCCACAAGATATAAAAACTGGGCTAGGCTAGACAGAATTTACATTTCACAGGAACATGTGCATTTAACTGAAGGTCTTGATACCCACCCATTAACTATTTCAGATCATGTGCCAGTAATAGCTAAAATAAAAAATGAGACACTGGCACTTTCCCACCTATCTGATGAAAAGAGAGGAACAGGTAGTGGAGATTATTCAGGAGATGTTAGAGAAGATAGAAATTTCTTCTGAAAATATAGGTAGGGAATGGGAAAAAATTAAGGTAGAGTATAAAACTAGGGTGGAAATAAAAAAGGAGTTTTGGTTAAGAAGCAACAAGAATTATTTAGAGGGACTGACAAATGTGAAGGGTTGCAGAACTGAGGAATCTCACAGAACAAGAAGAGGATCAACTGCAGAATGCTAGGCAGAAAACAAAGGATTACCCTGATAATATCCAAAAGCTTAGAAAGATTGCTGTTAAGCAACTGTTTTTTGATATTAACACTACAGTACGAAAACATTTAGCATGACTCAGGCAACAGAAAGTAGAAAGGGCTATCACCAGTCTTAGGGAGCCTATAACAAAGAAGGTAACAAGAGATCCTGTAGAAATATTCGAAACGTTTTGGAAATTCTATGACAGTCTCTATAAGGCAGATAAATATGAAAATTTCCTGAAAAAATTATAAGCTTGATTAGGAGACTATATGAGGGATCAGAGGTGAAAATTAAAGTGGGTGGGGTCCTCTCTGATCTTTTCTGTTTAAGCAGAGAAACCAGGCAGAGGAGTCCCTCTTTCCCATTTTTTTGCATTATATTTAGAACCCCTGGCAAAGAAAATAAGGGACTCAGAAATTCAAGGATATAATTGGTATGGTAGTCAAGAAAAGCTGCCTTTATTTGCAGATGATATTTTGAACCTGACATAACCAGAAAAAGACATTACAATGTTGTGGAACATTTTGAGACAGTTTCGTATCTTTTCGGGATACAAAATTAATGAAGCTAAAACAAAGGCAATAGCGGTAAATTATGTACCCACACACGACCTGGTTCAAGAATGCCCATATTTACGGGGACACGAATGAAATATTTAAGAGTATGGATTAAAATGATTCTATTCTGGCAGCTAAGGACATGTGGGAAGAGGCTAAACAAAATATAATTCAACTGAAAAAATAGAATCTTTGTTATACGGATATGGAAAGTAAGATACAAGCAGTTAAAATGTTTTTAGTCACTTTAGTGTTATACACAGGTCAGGCACATTTTTATCAACCAGAGGAGAAGTTGTGGGTAGTAATTAATAAAGAGCTGAAGGACTTTATCTTGGAGGGGAAGCGGCAAGAGTCCAGTGGGAAAAGCTGATTCTTCCAGTAGAACAGGGCAGATTGGTATCACCCAATTTGAAGGTGTATTTCAGAGGTACACAGTTAAGACCTATACATAGCACAAGCTGTAAACTAGAATTCAAAGTGGAAAGGGATGATGATGAAACACAGGGTGGGGGGAGTTCAAGGAACAAGGAAAGAATAGGATTTTGGATGCAGGCCTTTAAGGAGAACAATAATCATGCAGAACATTATATCCATAAATTAGCAGACAGTATTCTAAGAACTAAATCAACAACATGGGAATAGAAAAAGGAGATCCTGCCGATAGGGATGACTGCAATTAGGGATACAGACAATAGGCAAGAGGGGGCCAGAGTTTATTGAAGAAATCTGGCAAAGGAACCAAGTTACTGGGAGCAAATAACTAGAGAGGGAAAGATGACAGAATGGGAAGACGCCAAGAATTTATTTGGACTGCAGGTTACAGATTGCCTTCCCCATCAGGGATTGATTTCAGAGTATTGGCAAAGAGAAAGAAATGGTTGGGGTGGCCTAAATGAAAGACCAGCACTGGTAGAGTTTTTAATAGCATCTAGAACAGAAGCTGCCATTAAAGAGGAATAATTAGTACAGCATATAAAATATTGCATGGTAACTATAAGAATCAACCAGAGAATGTTATAAAGGTTTAGGAAGAGACACTGGATAAGCAATTCACAAAGAAACAAAATATGCAACAAAATCTAGAGATTTAGGACTTTTGCCTGGAAATGGTTACATAGATATTTTTATACCCAAGGTTAACTCCAGAGAATTTTTCCACAGGTAAACAGTAAATGCTGAAGGTGTGAAGGGGAAGAAAAAGGCAACTGGGAACATGTTTTCTGGGACTGCGGTGAGTTGGCAGACTTTAAGGATTCCCTGCGGGATGCACTGTCGGAGATACTGGGTGGGCAGATTGGTCTGACAAAGGAGATGATTTTTCTGAGCTATGATACAGAACTGGAATTGCCTAGACATGGTAAGGCATTCCTGTGTCTAACAATGGTGGCTGCCAAAAAAGCAATTACGAGAAAATGGAAATCAAAATCTAAGCGAACTATACTGGAAGTAGTGACTATAAGTAATAGATAAAACAACTGGAACTGAGATCTTTAGAAAAGGTAGGCTCGAACTACACAGGAAAAAAAAATGGGAATTGTGGGAAATATATACAAGGGAGGAAATGAAGCCTAGAAGGCAGCAGGGCTTAAATGAGCGGATACCTATTGAAAGCACGAAAGTTACAAGGTGTGAACGCTCAGATGAGCGAAAATGCTGCAAATCAAAAATGTTATTGTGGGGGGCTGTGCCCCCCCCGCTAAATATATATCCCAACTCCAAGATCGCACTACAGTGAAGAAAGGGCAAATATTCCGATCTTCACTGTACTGCGATGAAAAAAAAAAAACTATTTGCGGCATGTTCGTTCATCTGAGCGTTTGCACTTTGTAACTTTCGTGCTTTCAATATGTAACCTAAATGAGCTATGTAATGTTTGAGTGAGAAAGACTGGGTAGATTATAAGTGATGTATAATGTTTGCAACTGGGAGTGTGTCAGAAGTCTGAATGTTGGGAGGTAAGAGGAGTGGGTTGTCTGTGTACATCAGGCAGTTGCTACACTGACTCAATGCCCAAATTCACCAGGTTAATAGGAGAAAGTACAGGAAAAGTACAGTTTTGTACCTACCATAAATGTAGATGTTCGAGTGCTAATACAGCTGCAGTCATAACAGATGGGTTCTCCTGCCGTCAGGCGGGTCCTCGGTCGGCCGAATTCCAAAGTCTAAGTCCAGCGTCGGTTGTCGTTGCTTCTTCCCTGACGTCAGTGTGACAGGGGTATAAAGGAACCAGCCGACGCCATTTTCTTCAGTTTTTCTTGCCCCAGGTGTCAGGTGCCCCCAGAAGGAAGGCAATACATAAATTTGTGTAATAATGCAGTGCAATATAATCAAAATACAGTAGTTGCAAGCAAATACATCATAAATGAATACCCCAATTAGGTTGTATGAGGATGTGTTAGCCTAAAGGCCTGTCCCAAAAGGGGAAGGAGGGAGGGAAACCTGGACTGCAGCTGTATTAGCACTCGAACATCTACATTTATGGTAGGTACAAAACTGTACTATGTTCATCGTGCATACAGCTGCAGTCATAACAGATGGGTAGAATCCCAAAGCTAAGAAAGGGGTGGTAGGCACTAGGTGGAACTAGGAGGAGCCAAAATGCCCTGCAAGACTGCAGTGGCAAAACCTGCTCTAGATTTGGAGTATAATGGTAGGTTGTAGTGCTTGGAGAAGGTATGCACAGAACTCCAAGTGGCTGGTTCCAAAATATCCTTGGTAGGAACTCCTCTGAGGAAGGCTGCAGAGGTGGCTGTGGCCCTGGTGGAATGAGTTCTAATGCCTGTAGGTACAGTTTTGCCATGAAAGGAATAGCAAAAGCGTATGCAGTTGGATATCCATTTTGAGATTGTCTGTTTGGAAATTGGCTTTCCTTGAGCTCCTACCGCATAGGCCACAAAGAGCTGTTCTGATTTTCTGAAAGGCTTTGTTCTGTCCAAATAATAACACAGTTGTCTGTGGATGTCCAAGGAATGTAGTAATCTCTCCCCTTTGTTTTGAGGATTAGGATAAAAAGTAGGTAAATGTATGGCCTGATTTAAAGCTACCCTGGATACCACTTTAGGCATAAAGGACGGGTTGGTTCGTAAGGAAACTCTATCCTGATGGAAGATGATAAAAGGCTGGACAGCCATGAGAGCCTGTAGTTCTGAAACTCTACGAGCTGAGGTGATAGCCAGAAGGAAAGCTGTTTTCCAGGACAAATATTGCAAATCTGATGAGGCAGCTGGCTCAAAGGGAGGCAAGGTCAGGTTTTCCAGAATGAAATTAAGATCCCAAGCAGGTATTGGTTGTTTCCTTGGAGGTCTTAAATTCTTAGCCCCTCTGAGGAACTCTCTTAAGAGAGGGTGAGAGAATAAAGGTGGATCAGTGTTGTATTCTGCAGAAATGGCTGAGGCATGGATTTTGATGGAGGAGAATGAAAGTCCACTGCTTAGCAGTTCAGCCAAATATTGTAGTATTTGAGGTAAATTCAGTTGTCCGGGATCCTGGCCCCTTTTCTCATTCCAGACACAAAAACGTTTCCATTTTGCGGAGTAAGCTTTTCTAGTTGATGGCCTTCTGGCCTCCAAAATGACATCCTGCACCTCCTTGAAGAGTAGGGCCTGTTGTGATGCTAAGGAATCTTCTATGCGGCTAGATTAGTGTTTTTAGCTGGTTGTGAAGAGTTTTGAAGGTGTGCTGAGTCAGAAGAGGAGGCATTAGAGGCAGGGTCCATGGTGGGGAATGCGTCAGGCTCCTCAGGAGTGGGTACCAGTGTTGCCTTGGCCAGTCCGGAGCAATGAGAATCATCTTTGGTCTGTCTGCTCTGGTTTTCAATAGAACTTTGGGCAGCAGAGGAAGAGGTGGGAAGACAAACTGTCATTGATGTCCAACTGAAAAAGAGAGCGTCCACTCTTCAGGCCGTTGGATGGAAAATCCTTGAGCAGAATTTTGTCAATTGATGATTTTTGTGGGAGGCAAAGAGATCTATGTCTGGCCTTCCCCATTCTTGGATTATTTCTGTAAAAACTTTTGGATGCAATTTCCATTCGTGTGGATCTATCATATTCCTGCTTAGGTTGTTTGCCAGCATGTTTTCCTTGCCTGGCAAGTACTGTGCTTGTAGTTCCATTTGTAAGTCCATGGCCATGTTCCAAAGTGACACGGCCAGTCTGCATAGGGGTAAGAATGTGTTCCTCCCTGTTTGTTTATGTACCACATAACTGTGGTGTTGTCCGTTCTTATCAATAGTTGACCTGGTTGTAGAAGGTCCTTGAAAGCTATAATAGCATTTATTACTGCTAGCATTTCTTTTTGATTGATGTGAAGGTGCTTTTCTTTTTGGGACCATTTGCCCTGAATGCACCGATCTGTCATGTGCGCCCCCCAGGCGTAGTCCGAGGCATCTGTTGTGATGACTTGATTTGCTTGAGGCTTGCTGAATGGAAGACCTGTGTGTGTTTGACATGCTTGAGCCCACCACAGAAATTCCTTTTGCAGACATGGTATTATTGTTTCCAAACTGTGGCTGTGTTGAGACCATATGTTTTTCAGGTACCATTGTAGTTTCCTCATATGCAGCTTTGCACATGGGATTAGTAAGATGCAAGATGCCATGAATCCCAGAGCCTGCAGGATTTTCCTTGCAGTCAGCCTGGTGCAATTTGCTAGTGTTCTGAAGTATTGAATTAGTTGCCCCTGCTTCTCTGGCGTGAGGTAGGCCATCTGGGTGTTTGTGTCCAAATTGGCACCCAGGAAAATTATCTTCCGAGAGGGTATTAGCCTTGATTTCTTTTTGTTGACTGTGTATCCCAGAGAGTTCAACAACATTATTACATAAGCCAGATGTTTCAGAAGAATGTGCTTGCTGTCCGCTTGGATCAGGCAGTCGTCCAAATAGGGGTATATTTGTATACCTTGAAGTCTGCAGTAGGCAATTACTGATGCCAGGCATTTCGTGAATACTCTGGGTGCAGTAGATAAGCCGAAGGGCAATGCAGAGAATTGATAATGGGTTGAACCTGCAAGAAATCTGAGGTACCTTCTGCAATTTTGTCTGATTGGGACATGCAGGTATGCCTCCTTGAGGTCCAATGTTACCAGCCAAGACTCCTTGCCCAGCATGGGAAGAAGTTGCTGTAGAGTGAGCATCTTGAATTTTGGTACGAGTAGAAATGTGTTTAGGATGGATAGGTCCAAAATAGGTCTCCAATCTTTTCCCTTCCTTGGCACCAGAAACAGCCTGGAATAAAAACCTTGACCTTGTTCGTGAGTAGGTACCTCTTGAATAGCTTTCATGTTTATGAGATCTGTAATTTGCCTTTGTGCCTCTGCCCTTTGATTGTGTGGCAGGTTTGGCATGCCTCTCATTTTTGGAAGGGTGTGAAAATGGAATTTGTAGCCTCTGTTTATAATGTCCAGGATCCATTTGTCCTTTGTGACAATATGCCAATTTTTTGAAAATAATGCCAGCTTTCCTCCTAAGGGGGCTGCCATTTGAGACTTGTTTGGCATGCAAAGGGGAAAGTCATTGGGTTTGCTTTCTGAAAAGATTGCGAGTTATCCTCACCACCTCTGTGTAGGAGCTTGCCATTGTCTGCCTCTAAACGATCCTTGGGATTGTCCTCTGCACCTCGGGTGCCTGTATCTACCTCTTTGGGGTCTGTCCGTGGCAGGAAAGGACCAGTTTTTGGAAGGCCAATTTCTACTAAAACGTGGGGGTTGTACCTGTAGAAATTCTTTCACAGTTTGCATTGATTTAGCCTTTTCCTCCATTTTCCTTAATACCTCCTCAGCATTAGCACCAAACAGTACATCCTTTTGAAGAGGGGCGTCTAGTAATTTAGCTTTGACATGATCAGGCAAGGCTTGTTCCTTGAGCCAGGCATGCCTACGTATGACTGATCCTGTAACAGCAGCTCTACATGAGGCCTCTAGAGCATCAAAACCACATTGTAAGGTATGCTTACCCACTTGTTCTGCACTATGCATCAAATCCTGCAACTCCTTCAAGTCTGGTTGTTCAGGTTGTGACATTTTACTTTTCAATTGTGATAACAAATCTGTTGGTATTTTAGCATATGAAACTGACAGTTTAAGGCCCTCATGGATAAGGTAGCCGAGGTATATACCTTTTTTCCCCCACCTTTCTAAGGATCTGGAGTCTCTCGGAAGGTAATGGATTTTTAGCAATGGAGGCCTTAACTCCCTTGGGGCCCTGTGAGATGGTTTCTGGGTCAGCAGCATGGCTTTTGTATAGAAATTGGTGTGAGTCAGGAACCCTGTAGCACCTGTCAGGCTTAACTGGAGCTGGAGGTAGAGAGTCTGGGTTAAGGCAAGCCTCAGAGTAAACATCATCTAGGATGTCCAAGACAGGAGGTATAGCCAGAGGCCTGTGCTGAGGTAGCAAGAGAAATTCCCTGAGCCTTTTCTTGGAATCTGAATAATCTTGGCCTTCCCAGTGGAAGTGTTCCCTTAAGGTATGCAAAGTTTCCCCAAATGAGTAATCCTCTGGGGGGGGGGGGATACAGAAGGGATGGATTCCTCCGCATCAGAGTCTTCAAAAGGGGAGTAAGAATGTTCCTGATCATCAGAGTGCTCTGAAATAATGGAGCCCTGATCAGAGGAGGGGGAATCTTCCTCCACTCTGGGCCTTTTGTCCGGTGGGGGCTGAGAACCTCTGATAAGAGTAATTAAATCCTCAGCCATTTTAAGCATCTGTTTCTTAGGCATGGGGTCTGGAGATGGGCCCTGTGTAGCTGGTCTCAGAGTGCATGGTTGCTTTAGACTTAGTGAAAGCCTTGATGGAGAAAGAAGAGGAAGGTCTGAAGACACCCTGAGTGGAGGTGGACCTGTCCACATTCTGAGTTTCAACACCAAGAGTGGCTTCGATATCTGTAGTCGGGGTGTGGGCCGAGGAGCCTGCAACCTCGGGCACAGGAGACACCGTCAAAGAAGTGTTGTCGGTAGTCAGGGGCTGCGTAGGCGCCTCGCTGAGAACCGGACCACGTGTAGTCGGCTTTGGCGTGGTGTCGGTAGAGGCCGCGGACCTCGTGTGTTGGTCCTTATCTTTGCGTTTTTTAGACAAAACCGGAGTCGGAGTATCCGACGACATAGTATAGTTAAATGCTTTCCCAAAATAATGCTGGACGAACTCCGCCTGACGCTTAATAGTGCGTTTGTTGAATGTAGCACAAAAGCGACAGACCGAGACGTCGTGGTCTGGGCCTAAACAAGGTATACAGAGGGAATGGAAATCCTTATGCGGTATTTGCTTCCCACAAGAAATACAATTATTAACTTTGTCTGACATCGGTCTGAGGCAAGAAAAGTTTCCCCAACGGGGTACTTAGCTTTTAAGAAGACTTCGGTTTCCAAATTTTCATAATCTCAGGAGCTGGCCGACCGGCACTTGCGAACTGCTTCTGCTTCGGGCACCGCGCGGCAAGAAAGACTGAAGAAAATGGCGTCGGCTGGTTCCTTTACACCCTTGTCGCACTGACGTCAGGGAAGAAGCGACGACAACCGACGCCGGACCTAGACTTTGGAATTCGGCCAACCGAGGACCCGCCTGACGGCAGGAGAACCCATCTGTTATGACTGCAGCTGTATGCACGATGAACATCTGACCTTTAGACATGCCAGGAGGGATGGTCATCATTACTAAGTACCAGAGCTTTCCTTATAGGACGTCTAGTGCTGATAGCACTTGTGTGCTACAGTAATTGATACAAAAAGCCTGATGTGCTAGGCGAATAAGCTAATTAAAGTGCAAGAGAGAAAAGAAGGTTGAAAGGGATAGAAAAACTGCCCAAACGGCCAATAAACTACAATTTCAGTTCTTCCCACAGCTGTGGAAGGAAAGATATCAACTGAGTGACAACTTCAGTGAACATCACAATTGCTATATACCCCCAGTTAATAAGTCAGCCCGTGATGTTGTCTTCCCAAGAAAGAAGGCAATATTGTTTAAGCCTCTGAGTTGTTAAAGCCAGGCTTAACTCCTTAACTCATGCATACAAAGACATCTAGCCACATACCTGCAACTCCTACAGTGACAGCTGGCAACCAGTAAACAACGTAAAGGGCAGGCTCGATGAGACAATGTGGCAAACTACAGAAAAATGTCCCTAAACCTACAACACATGACTGCAGCCAATGTACTGCTGAGGGCACAGGGCTTTCATCTGCTGCTGAGTTGTAGCCCCGGTGTTAAGAGGCATGGTTAAGGGAAGGATGGCGTAAGTATCAAAAGCTGGCTCATTTTCCCTGCAGGATGGTTTAGGGATTCTCCAGTTTCACTTTTCTGGGGTAATGGTTGAGATCAGTGGTCCTGCTGTAACTGATGGAGAGAAGGACACCAAGCTGAAGTGAAATTCAGTGGTGCAGGCCCACATGCTGCTGGGTGATGCCCCTTTTAGAATGGGTGTTAGAGATAAAAAATAAAATCCAACAACACGATGACTGTCCAGAGCCTTGTCCTTTTGAGAAATGAATGAATCTAAAGGTGGACACAGAGATGCAATAAAAATAGGCATTCCAGTGGTCCAGCATCGGTCCAAGTTACTTCTATGTCAGAGGTTTTTAAACTCTACCACGACACTCTGTTATGCTACATCTAATCTCACAGACCTCAAACAAAAAAACTCAATCCATGGAATGGAACAGGACCCTCCCAATCTGAACAATCCCACTCAGATCATCTGCAAAATAGGTGTAGGCACAAGGCAGAAGTGGGTAATACTTTAACTGCCATATAACCCAGGTTTGCCTTCCTCATTTCCTAACCCAGTTGCATATCTCAGTGCAAATAAGATGGCACACATGCTCTCATCACCTTCACATCTCTGGTACTCTTGCTTTAAGACAAATCTCTCTCTCTCTCTTCCCCACCTGTCATTCATGAGAAGCAGACATTCATAAGTTAACCACAACCCTCATCTTTGGCCATCCAGAACATTTACTTGGTCCTTAAGAAAATTACTGGTCTCCTGATGGTGAACACTTAGCGGGAAACCCTTTAGCTTCAGCTCAAGATAAGACAAAGTAGACCTGTCAATTCATTAAGTGCATTCAGAAAGTACAGTTGTGTACCTACCATAAATGTAGATGTTGAGTGTATTCACTGTTGCAGTCATTATACTTGGGTTATCCTGCTGGCAGGCTACCCACAGTTGGCCTGAATTGTCCTGGTCCGGCGTCGGTTGCTGTCGCCTCATCCCTGACGCCAGTGCGCCAGGGGTATAAAAGATGCAGCCGACGCCATTTTCTTCAGTTTTTCTTGCCCCGGATGTCAGGTGCCCCCAAAAGGGTAGGCAAAAAAATTTCTGATCATAAAAAAGCATGCACATAACCTTCATCTACAAGCAAATACACCACATAGGTTGTATAGAATAGAGAAGTACAGATAAGTCCCAGCAAGGAAAGGGGGGATGGTGGGAGGGTAACCTGGACTGCAACAGTGAATACACTCGAACATCTACATTTATGGTAGGTACACAACTGTACTATGTTCACCGTGTTTCACTGTTGCAGTCATTACACTTGGGTTGAATCCCAAAGCTGATGTTGGGTGGCTGAACCTAAATAGAATTAGGAGTGGCTATGAGGCCCTGCAGAACTGTAGTGGCAAGGCCTGCTCTGGATTCAGAGTAAAGAGGTAAGTGGTAGTGCTTGGTAAAAGTGTGCAATGAAGACAAGGTTGCAGCCTCCAAAATGTCCTTGGTTGGTACTCCTCTGAGGAAGGCTGCTGAAGTGGCTGCTGCTCTGGTAGAATGTGGCCTAATGCCCCTTAGGCACTGATTTGCCATGTTGTGACTAGCAGAAACGAATGCAGTGGCCTATCCATTTTGAAACAGTCTGCTTTGAAATTGCTTTTCCTTGCGATCCTGCAGCATATGCCACTAAGAGTTGCTCAGTTTTTCTGAAAGCTTTAGTTTTGTCCAAGTAAAAGCGTAGCTGTCTGTGTATGTCCAAAGAATGCAGAAGTCTCTCCCCCTTATTCTACAGGTTTGGATAAAAGGTAGGCAAATGTATGGTTTGGTTAAGAGCCACACTGGACACTACCTTAGGCATAAATGTTGGGTTTGTCCTTAGAGAAACCCTGTCGGGATGGAAAATAATCAAAGGTTCCACAGCCATTAGTGCCTGTAACTGAGACTCTTCTTGCTGAAGTTATTGCTAGGAGAAGAGCTGTTTTCCATAAGTATTTTATCTCAGCTGTATTGGCTGGCTCAAAAGGAGGCAGTGAGTTTTTCCAAGATAAAATTGAGGTCCCATGCAGGTATTGGAGCTCTCCTTGGAGGTCTTATGCTTTTGGCCCCTCTGAGAAACTACCTTAGCAGTAGATGAGAAAAAATAGGTGGGTCCATATTGTAATGAGCTGAAATGGCAGAGGCATGGATCTTAATTGATGAGAAGGATAGGCCTTTGTCAAGCATCTCAGTTAGGTATTGTAAAATCTGAGGAATGTTTGGTACAAGCATATCAATTCCTTGTGCCTGGTTCCAAGCACAGAATCTCTTCCATTTTTCTGCATAAGCTTTTCTGGTGCTGGGCCTCCTGGCCTCCAAAATAACATCCATAACTGCTTTAGAGACAGGTGTGTTCTGAATGGTTACATTATTCGCCATGGAGCCAGATTTAGGGTTCTGAGTTGGCTGTGTGGGATCTGATTGTTCTGTTGGGTCAGCAAATGAGGAATCTGAGGTAATGTCCAGGCTGGGCCTTGAGACAAGCTCTTTAGGATTGGGTACCAGTGCTGCCGTGGCCAGTCTGGGGCAATCAGAATCATTTTTCGCATCTCTTGTCTGACCTTTAGGAGTACCTTGGGGAGGAGAGGCAGAGGAGGGAAGGCATATACTGTGAGGGCTTGCCAGCTGAATGAAAGGGCATCCACTTTCCATGCTTGTTCATGATAAGTTCGAGTGCAGAATCTCTGTAGCTGGCAGTTGTGAGGGGAGGCAAATAGATCTGTGTCTGGGCATCCCCATTTCCCTGTTATCATTCTGAAGATTTGTGGATCTAGTTTCCACTCGTGAGGATCCATGAGGTTTCTGCTTAGGTCGTCTGCCAAAAGTATTTGTCTTTCCTGGCAGGAATTGTGCTTGCAGGTGTACTTGATAAGTCAATGCTGTGTTCCACAAAGTCATGGCTTGTCTGCAGAGGGGGTAGAAATGTGTGCCTCCTTGCTTGTTTATGTACCACATGACTGTAGTATTGTCCGTCGTTATCAGCAGTTCTGGATGAAGTAGGTCCTTGAAGGCTGTCAGGGCAGTCTGTACAGCTAGCATCTCTTTTTGATTGATATGAAGATGCATTTGGCTTGTGGGCCATGTGCCCTGAATACATTTTCCTGCCATGTGTGCCCCCCCAGGTATAATCTGATGCATCTGTTGTTAGTGTCTGCCTGGGTGTGGGTAAATCGAATGGCTGTCCCTTGTTGTGGTGACAGGCCTGTGCCCACCATCGAAACTCCTGTTGCAGGCAGGGAATGAGAGTAATTAATGTTTCCAGGCTGCGGCAATGTTGAGTCCAAACACTTTTTAGATACCATTGTAGTTTCCTCATATGCAGTCTTGCATATGGAATTAGTAGAATGCAAAATGCCATGTAGCCCAGAGCCTGCAGAATTTTTCTTGCAGATAGCTGGGTTTTTGTTGCCATGTTTTCGAAGTAAGAAGTCAGTTGCCTTTGTCTGGCGTGAGATAAGCCATCTGGGCAGTTGTATTTAAGCTTGCACCCAGAAATATTATCTCTTGAGAGGGTACTAGTTTTGATTTATTTTCATTTACTGTGTACCCTAGGCAAATTAGTAATCTTTTTACAAACGCCAGATGCTTTAGTAGAATGTCTTTGGTCTCTGCTTGAATAAGGCAGTCATCCAAGTAGGGAAATATTTGAATTCCTCTGTCTGCAAAATGCAATTACTGGTGCCAGGCATTTTGTGAAGACCCTGGGCGCAGTAGATAAGCCAAAGGGCAGTGCAGAGAATTGGTAGTGCATTGAGCCAGCTATGAATCTGAAGTATCTTCTGCAAGACTGTCTGATTGGGACATGCAGGTATGCCTCTCTGAGGTCCAAAGTTACAAGCCAAGCCTTCTTGCCCAGCATGGGCAGAAGCTGCTGCAGAGTCAACATTTTGAATTTTGGAACGTCCAGAAAAGTATTTAGAACAGACAGGTCCAGAATTGGTCTCCAGGCTTTGTCCTTTTTTGGTACTAAGAAAAGTCTTGAGTAAAATCCTTGTCCCTGCTCTTGTTGTGGCACTGGCTGAATAGCCCTCATGTCCATAAGAGATGAAACTTGTTTTTGTGCCTCTGCCCATTGATTGTGTGGGCAGGTCTGGCATAACTTTTGCCTTTGGAAGGGTGTGAAAGTGGAACCTGTAGCCCTGAGAGACTATATTTAAGACCCATTTGTTCTGGGTGATCCTGTGCCAATTTTGTGTAAAAAGTGCTAGCTTTCCCCCTAAGGGAGGTGCCAAAAGATAAGTGCTTGGCCTTGGCAGAGGGAAGTCATTGGGACTGTTTCCTATAAGGTTGTGATTTGTCTTCTCCTCTTTTGGAGGTAGAAACATCCCACTGTTTGGGCCTGTATGAGTCCTGGGGCTGTTGCCTGCCTCTAGGGTGTCTGAATCTACCTCTGTGGCCTGTCTGACACTGGAAAGGACCAATTCTTAGAAGGCCAGTTCCTGCTAAATCTGGGTGGCTGTACCTGTAAGAAATCCTTTACTGTCTGTATAGATTTAGCTTTATCCTCAATTTTCTTCAACACCTCTTCTGCCTTAACACCAAAGTATCATGCTGTAATGGAGCATCCAATAATTTTGCTTTAACATGATCAGGCAGATTCTGTTCCTTTAACCAAGCATGCCTTCTAATAACAGAACTTGTAACTGTGGCCCTGCACCAGGCCTCCAGTGAATCATAACCACATTGCAAAGTATGTTTTCCCACTTGTTCAGCTGCATGCAATAAATCCTGCAAATCTTTGTTCTCAGAACATTCAGAATTTGTCAACATTTTTTGTTTTAACAAAGACATTAAGTATTGCTGATATTTGAGCATATGAAACTTGACAATTTAAAGCCCTTACAGCCAAGGTAGCAGAAATGTAGACTTTTTTCCCCATCTGTCCAGAGAACTAGAATCTCTATTTGAGGGGACAGGGTTTTTTTAGCAGTAGCAGCCCTGACCCCTTTGGGAACCTGTGAGATAGAGTCCGCAGCAGGGTTTTTATATATAAATTTATGGGAATCTGGAACCCTGTAGTATCCGTCTGGCTTAACAGGTGCAGGAGGTAAAGAGTCTGGAGACAGGCCGGACTCTGAAAATACATCATCTAATATGTCTAGAACAGGAGGAATTGCAAGAGGTCTGTGCTGAGGAAGTAAAAGAAAGTCTCTAAGCCTTTTCTTAGAATCTGAATAATCTTGGCTCTCCCAGTGGAAATGCTCTCTCATGGTATGCAGGGATTCCCCAAATGAGTAATCCTCACGAGGAGAAGCTGAAGGAATAGAATCTTCAGCATCAGAATCCTCATAGGGAGGAATAGAATATCCCTGTTCTGAAGAGGAATCAGAGGAATAGTATTCAGTATCTTGCCTAGGCCTCTTATCAGGAGGGGGATGGGAACCCCAGATCAAAGTAATTAGGTCTTCGGCCATTTTGAGCATCTGTTTCTTAGGCATAGAAGTCTGTCCTGGAGAATGCTGTAGTTGTTTCCTTGTCTTTAAAACTGCTTTAGACTTTGTCTTGGATGCTGAAGTAGGCTTTATATAAAGTTGTGTAAGTCTGAAAACACCCTCAGAAGCCGATGTCTGCTCAGCGGCTCCGGACCCATCTGAGGGTCCGAAGGGCCAATACCTTGAGTATCCAGAGGCCTAGTTGTCTCCACGTGGCAGTCAGAGGCGGTCTGTGGCTCTGAGGTAGCGGGTGTCAGGGGCTGCGAAAGCACCTCACCGAGCACCGGCAAACCGGCGACTGGCCTAGAAGAGGCTTAGTCGTCGGTTTTGGACCTCGGATGCCTGTCCTTTTCTTTATCCTTGCGCTTTTTATGAATTCCGGTCGTCGGTTGTTCCAACGGCATTATATAGTTAAACCTTTGGCCAAAGTAATGAAAAGCAAAATCGTACCAACGCTTTATCGTGCATTGGTTAAATCTAGCACAAAACTAGCAACGTTGTGGTCAGGGCCTAGGCAAGGAATACAGTAAGAATGAAAATCCTTATGAAGTATTTGCTTCCCACAAGAAATACAACTGTTAACTTTTTCTGACATCGGTCTGGAGCAAGAAAAAAGTTTCCCCAATGGGGTACTTAGCTTTATTGAAGACTTCGGATCTGAAATTCAATTTC
The DNA here is from genome assembly GCF_019279795.1 of Protopterus annectens. Lineage (NCBI taxonomy): Eukaryota > Metazoa > Chordata > Ceratodontiformes > Protopteridae > Protopterus > Protopterus annectens. Next base: position 548,588,920 of record NC_056739.1, read on the forward strand.
GAAAATCTCAGGAGTTGGCCGACCAGCACTTGCGAACTGCTTTTGCTTCGGGCATCGCGCGGCAAGAAAGACTGAAGAAAATGGTGTCGGCTGCATCTTATATACCCCTGGTGCACTGACGTCAGGGAAGAGGTGACCACAACCGACGCCAGACCAGGACTTTGGAATTCAGGCTGACTGCGGGTAGCCTGCCAGCAGGATAACCCAAGTGTAATGACTGCAACAGTGAAACACAATGAATATCAAAGCAAAAGGAAGTATTGCTGGGCTACAGGTCAGCACATATTTTACTTTCTGTAAAGTAGTTTAGCACTCCTACTTTCTATACAGTGTATCTAAATGTTTAGAGTAATCAGCCGTTTGCAATTAGCCTGCAAAAAATACTAGCATACCTATCAACTGTCCTGTGTTTTACAGAAAACACAAATTCTTATGCTGAAATAACGGTTTTGAAATTATGAGTGGCCCCTTTAATTTTTTTTAACCTTTTTCAGCTGAGGGCAATGCACATAGCCCACTGTTCTCCTCAGCATCACACAAAGGGAGAGCACAACTACAAACAGGTAGCAATAAGCCTGAAACCTGGAAGTTAGGCTAGTCAGTCTGAGTGAGTACAGTAAGGTAAAGCAAACCAATCATTTAAACTATTTTAAACCCCAAAATGGCCAGTAGTTATACTAAACTCTGATTATTAGCAACACTCATTTAGCTTGTATCAAGATGGAACGCACACACAAACACTGGTAACTTGAAGTTGGCAAAATGTTCAGAATATTGAACGTTTTTCATACTGAAACTAACATCTGAATAGTCATATGATTATAGAAAAAGAACTTATGTTCTTACCATAACGTTCCATCTGTGTTGTTGATCTTCATTTATTCATGATGAATGGGTTTCGGTTCTGTCCTTGGAACCAACTTGGCCGATATACAAGCTCGCGCCAGCCAAAAACTCTTGAGCTAAGAATACCCATATTGCTCCTCTCCTTATCTCCTCAGATCGAGTTTGCTCATAAGGAAAGCGGAGGCTTTGTCTGAGCAAATGCCCTATTAAGTAACCAGGACCAAGTCCGAACCTCCAGGAGTCTTTCAGAGGGGGTAGGAGGGTGGGATGTAATGAATGAATGAAGATCAATAACACAGATGGAATGTTATGGTAAGAACATAGGTTCTTTATCTGATGTTGTTAATCTTCATTCATTCATGATGAATGGGACAGAGCCCTTAGCTACATTATGTCCTGGAAGGCCCTATGGAAGGATATTCCTGAGCACCATTGAGCTGAAGGATGCTCTCCCCTGGAGACAAAGTCCAATTTGTAATGGGTGATAAAGGTTTTAGGGGTAGCCCAGGTGGCTGCTGCGCAAATATCACCCCTAGAAGCTCTGAAGTGGAAAGCTACTGAATTAGCCACTGATCTAGTTGAATGAGCTTTGATTTTAGTGGTTAAATGCATTTTGTTGTGTTGATAAAGGAAATGCAGTCTTTCAGCCATTTTGCCAACATCACTTTGGAAACAGATTTTCCCCACTTGGACCCTGAAAAGGACAGGAATAACTGATCAGATTTTAGGAAGGATTTAGTTCTGTCTAAACAGAAATGTAATTGCATATGTACATCCAGTAAAGGCAAATATTCTTCTTTATTGGAGAAATTTGGAAAGAAGACTGTTAGGTCAATGGATTGATTAATATGCAAGTCGGAGACAACCCTGGGTAGAAAGGAGGGGTTAGTCTGAAGTGATGCTCTCTTTTCGTGGAAAACTATGTAAGGATGTTTCGCACACAAGGCCTGTAATTCAGAAATTGTTCTTGCTGAGGTAATGGCTACCAGGAATAAGGTTTTCCAAGACAGGAATTTCATATCGCAAGTGGACGAAGGCTCGAAGGGATGACAAGTCAAAGTTTGTAGGACTAGAGTCAAGGTTCAACGGGGTCTTTGAAGGGCAGTTTAATATGTACGACTCCTTTCAAAAAGGTTTTACAGAGACGGTGGGACATCACAGAGAAGTCTTGAAAACTATTATGGAAATTTGAGATAGCTACTAAATGGACCCGAATGGTAGAAGTTGATGCTCCTGAATGGAGTAAAGTTGATAAATACTCCAACACAATTAATAGGAGTGGAGAAAGGATCCAGTTCTTTCCCTCGAGACTAAAGGACAAACCTAGTCCATTTACTATAATACATTTTTCTGGTGGAGGGTTTATGGGAAGCCAGAAGTATTTTACAGATAGGGGAAGATAAATTATTATGCCTGGCAATTACTGGAAGTGGTGGTACCAAGCTGTCAAGCTTGAGGCTTGGTAGGTTTGGGTGGAGCAACCCTTGAAGGTGTGACAGTAGTCCCAAAGTTGGATCCAGAGTCCATGGTCGGTGAACCAGGTGAGGCCAAAGGAAAGGGAACCAGACTTGTGGGGACCAATAGGATGCAATAAGGATCACTTTGCTTCTTAACCAAAGTGCTTTGTTTAGAAAATGTGGAATCAGAGGAAAGGGAGGGAAGGCAAAAAGCAATCCCGGGGGCCAATCGTGTACTAGAACATCCCTCGGGGACTCCTCCTGAGGGGGAATTACGGCAAAGTAGCTGCTGCATTTGTGGATGAAGGGGGAGGTGATTAGATCGCAGCAAGGCTGACCCCAGCTGTGGAAAATCTCTGCCGTTATTTCTGGGTTGACAGACCACTCGTGAGACAGGAGAATGCATCTCCTCGGTTTGTCCGCAATCACAATGGAATTCCTGGGAATGTGCATTGCTATCAGAAAATGGTCGGAAGCTATCGCCCACTGACAAACTCTCATGGCTTCCTGACACAAGGGGTAGGATCTGGTTCTCCCCTGTTTGTTGATGTACTAGACCGACACGCCCGACTGGACAGCAATTGTCCTGGATGGAAGGACAGACTAAAATGCTTGCAACGCCAGAAGCACTGACCTCAGTCCAGGGACAATGATATGGAAACCTGCCTCTAAGACAGACCAAGTGCCTTGGATGGTCTGTCCTTGAAAATGCCCCCCACCCCATCAGGGACACATCTGTGGTCACTACGGCCTTGGGCTGAGGGACTGAGAAGGGACGACTCCATAGTTCCATTTCTGGATTCATCTACCAATTAAAATCCTGTTTGCAGCAGTCTGTTATGCGAATTGGAAAATACATGGGGTGTGTCAATAGGGACCACTGCGATGCTAGCAGCCACTACAGTAATCTCATGTGGAGTCTTGCTAGAGGGACTATAGTAATTGTTGCTGCCACTGAACCCAGTAGTTGCAGGACCAAACGAGCTGGGACTTTGTCTTGAGAGAGTATTACTCAGAGTTGGGGTCTGAATCTCTGATGCCTGTGAAGAGGAAGGGAGACCAGACAAGAACTTGTGTCAGGTGTTGCTCCAATGAATTCTAGACATCGAGTGGGCTCTTGTTTTGATTTCTTAGTTTATTGAGATCCCTAGGAGTCGTGCCAGTTATAAAGTGTAGTGTAAGGTATGAAGCAGTAGACGCTTGGTGGGAGCGGTAAGAAGCTAAACATCCACATATGGAAACACCCGGAATCCTTGCAGTATCAAGTGAGCCATTACTACTGTCATGCATTTGGTGAACACTCTGGGGGCTGTGGAGAGACCAAAGGGCTGCACTCGAAATTTGTAGTGATTGGCTCCCAGCCGTAAGCAGAGATATCTTCTGGAGAATTTGTCCATTTTTATGTGGTAATACGCATCCTGAAGATCTATACAGCACATCCAGCCATTTTTTCCCCCCGAAAACAGAAAGATAGACTGAACAGTGACCATACGAAATTTGGTCTGTTTGACGAACTTGTTTAGGATGCTGAGGTCTAAAATTAGCATCCAGTCCCCAGTCTTTTTTGGCACTAAAAACAATCTTGAGTAGAATCTGGATTCTATCTTGTCTGGTGGGACTGTCTGGGTGACTTTTTTGGAGGAGATTTTAGATTTCTTGTGCTGCTGTGTCACTCTGACAGGGTGGAATGTCAGGGATTCGCTTGTGTCCTTGGGTAAAGATCGAAGGGGATGTGATAACCTCTGGTCATTATCTTCTGCACCCACGAATCTGCTGTTATGGGATGCCAGGCTAAATGGTGCAGAGAAAATCTTCCCTCGATTGCTTCCAGAAGTAAGCAATCGGACCTCTCTTCAGGGGTGCGTTTAGTGCTGCCCAGAAAAGGAATCCCTTGGCCCCTGGTTACGCAGGCCCTTTCTGCCTTGGAGAGGACGTCTTCCTGATGAACCCCCCCCCCTCTGCCCCAGGGAGAAAAATCACCATGTGTGTCACGGAAAAGCCATTGAGACTTCTTGAACCACATCCTTCCACTCCTCCGATTCCTAGAGTAGGATCATTGGGGAGCTGAAAAACGTACGCCCATGGCAGAAAGAGTCTTGCCATCCTTCTCACACCAGTCTAGCGTGTCCTTAACTTCTGGACTGAAAAGAGAGGAAGCGTCAATGGGAGTGTTGACAAAGGAAGACTTAAGAGTCCACAAAGTTGCACAAGCTCATCCAGGCGTAACGTCTCATAATGCCTGCACCCGCTGCTCTGGCCACCCCCTTCAGTTGTGTGTGCAATCAATCGCATGGACAAGTCAGAAATAGACTCCAGGGTAGCAAGCTGCAAGGCAACTTTGTCAAATACCTTGTCAGACACTGCTCCTGTTAACAATCCTGAGAGTTCCGTGATCAGGTCTTTCTAGAGGCGGGTGAAATGTGCCAAATAGTATGGCAAACGTTGAAGTGTAAACCCGCTTCCCTAGTCTGTTCATTGTCCGAGACTCCCTGGTCTGGCACCACCACAGCATCCACTTCCAAGCCTTTGGACCAATGGGGTTGATCCGCTGGGGTGATAGTACTTTGTCCGGTCTCCGGGGAATAGGCTCAACGGTGTCAGGGGCCTTCCAAGCACATTGCATGATGCGTTTAACTAGCTCATTCACAGGCAGGGTCACCCAGGAAGTAGAGGGTTGAGCACAGAATGCCTGCAAGAATACAGATGCCTCAGAAGAAGGGTTGGTGGCCTTCCAATAACCCCTGTTTCAGGATCTCTAAAATGTCTCCAAAGGGGACATCTTCAGGGGCCGACCGTTGGGACCCTTCCCCCTCATCATAATCCATACCTTCCGTGAGGGATTCATCAGGGGGAAATCAATGTGCTTCCTCTTGCACAGTCTCTTATGGGGTGGCTCCCCGAGGGAACGTCTGAAGATGACTGCGTAGAGAGGGTGCCCTGTGGTAGGGTATCTTGCTGCACCTGTGCTCAATGTCTTGGTGTAGTGGACTGTGTCAGCTGCGGACCAGAGAACATGTACAAGTGACGTTCCGGCTCCGAAGGGGCCCAGCTGTGTGCCCACTGAGGCGAGTGCCCTCTCCATAACCTGGAAAGCAGGCCTGCCTGAAGAGGGATGGGAGCCTGGAACTGAGAAAGACAACCTCGGAACAGGGGTCACACCTGGCTCCGATGAGCCCGCCTCCAGGAGAGGAGCTGAGAGAGGACTCTGAGCCATCAGAGCAACCAGAACTGTAGAAGGTGCCGTAGAAAAAACTGCCACTGTACTAGGGGTCACAGTGCCGATAGACCAGTCATGGTCTAGAGGGTGGATTGGCTCTGACCAAGCCAAGGTCCACAGGGTTGGATCTGGAGATCAACTAGTGGAACCCAGGAAGCTTGCACCAGGATAGACGTCAATATAGAGGGTTCCAATACCTGTGGGGAAGTTGAAGGAGGAACACAGGTGGGAGTTTGTGGAGGAAACATCTCGGCTCCAGGTGGGAGGGAGGTCCTAGATGGAGTCGGGATGCCTCTGGCCGCTAGAAGCTGATCCACAAATCTCACTACAGCGCGCTCCAAAAAGTTCCTGGTGGAAAGGGTTGACATCCCTGATGGAGATTCAGTTCGGTCAAGGAATGGACTCAGTATTTGTCCAAAAAAGGATTAACTAATGGGGAATATCAGGTCCTGGCCAGTGTCTTGACCTTCGGCACCACGGTCGTAGGACCAGAAGATGAGGGGAGGGAAGTGACCAATTTTAAGGGGGAGACTATTGTTGGTGCTAAGAGGGTCTGCAGTACCATGGAAGCAGTAGATGTAGTTGGTTCAGTAGACAATGACGGCGCCGTGGGTGGAGCTTTGGCTTGCTGTGCCGTAGTAGGAGTAGAAGTAATTTTCACGTTTCTATTTTGGTTCCGTATGAATCTGGGCCTTAGCAATTTTAGATTTGTGGGTTTGAGGAGACTAAGGCAAAGAGTGGCTCCTCTTCTGTGACTCTCTAGGAGGGGTTGAGACTTCTGCCTCAGATAAAGCCTCCGAAAAAGGTGTCTTCAAAAGACCCTTTAAAATCAATATGTTTTTACGTTCAGACAAGTTGCGGGCACTAAAGCCCTTACAAAGCTCGCAAGGTGGTTGAATCTTCATGTGCGCAACTCCAAGACAATAAACACAGGATATATATAATTCGGAATTTGGCATTTTCCTGACACATTTATCACACTGCTTAAACCCTGTAGTGCCCTTTTTATCAAAAATTATAGAAAAGGCATTCTCAACAGACAGCAACATATCCACAAAATAGACAGCAGTTTTAGAGGAGTATCTATCACAAATAATATGCTGATGCACACTCAACAGTAAGCAAGTACACACATCAAGGGGGGGGGGGGATTTGGTGCTGCAGTAGCGTTGTCACCTCACAGTAAGACACTGTCCGGTTCGACTCCCAGCTATTGTGTCTTATGCATGAATGGGCGTACCTTTGTTGAAGGTTGTGCGTCAGGGCTGGTAACTCGGCAAGTAAAAATCAATTACCAATCATTAGCGGACTGGAGTATCGCTGTGGCGACCTCTAACTGGGAAAAAGCCGAAAGACACAACAACCAACAATGGTAAAGAAAGTATACGCAAAGGGTAAAGAAAGGAAGAGAAGAGAATATCAACAATAGTATTCGAAAATACGACGGTGTAAAAGGGAGGAGCCTGTACCAACGATGGTACGAAAAAATACCAAAAGGTAAAAAGGGGAGAAATTCACTCACACAGTAAATAAGCTACAGCTAATTACAGATGACTAAAGTTTAAGGACTAAGGATAATTTTAGACTGAAACGGTTAAAGGATTTTTAAATAAAACGAAGCACTCAACTTGAGAGCTGGCCTGAATCGTCTTGAACTCTACGCGATCTGAGGAGATAAAGGCACTATGGGCATTCTTAGCTTGAGAGTTTTTTGCTGGCGCGAGCTTGTATATCGGCCGAGTCAGTTCCTAGGATTGAACCGAAACCCATTCATCATGAATGAATGAAGATTAACAACATTAGACTGCTGGCATTAGGATGTGGAAGGTCATGGTACAGCAGGGAGTGGGAATTCACCCTTTCCATGCTCTCAGATTTCGTATTCATGAGTATCTGGGAATTTGTGAGGTTTACGGGATACTCACACTTGCAGTTTTTTTTAATTTGTTTTTGTGTTTTCTAATTTTGTGAGTTTTTTGATTGAACCATACAAGATCAATCATGTTACTGACCAGTAACACATGCATATGTGTGTGTGTGTGTGTGTGTGTGTGTGCATGTGTGTGTGGATATACAACATATTGTTGTGTCTTTCGGCTTCTCCTGGTTAGGGGTCGCCACAGTGGAACTCCAGTCCGCTAATGACTGGCAGTAGATTTTTATGTGCCGAGTTGCCAGCCCTGACGCACAACCTTCAACGACGGTACGCTCATTCACGCATGTCTCCACACAGAAGACGCTCTAGCTGAGAATCGAATCATATATATATATATATATATATATATATATATATATATACATACATACATACATACATACACACACATATATATATATATATAGAAGATTGATGTAGATATATGTAGAGACACACACACACACACACACAGTAACCTAGTATTGAAGAAATGTAGTTTTTCAGCCCTAAAGGTAGTGCACACTTTCTTTAAGGAAGAACAAAACAAAATGGGAAATCAGTTGTACAGAAACAATACTAGCATACAAATTACTGAAACAGACTGTTGTCATAACTTCTAATGCAAGACCCATCTCAAAGATCACTTTGCACTCTTACTAAACATAAAACACGATTTCAGCTTGTATTGCTTGTTTAAAAATCATAGTTTATTAAGTATAAACAAGAGGTGTGGTTTCAACCTTGTAGAAGCTTCGTCAGACATAAGTTGTAAGTAACAGGTAATATATACTTTTCTATTTTCCATATAAAAAACATGTAAGTTACAGTGAATGTTTAATCTTTCTTCCATCTGTTTTACTACATATTACACTAATAAAACAAAAATGCAGGACAAGATTCTTACATTTTACATGTTAGCAAACTGACCAACAGCCAGATGCACAGTGACTTTGTACTTGGCACCAATCACAATAAAAATGTAAACTGTGTGTATGCCACTGTTCTAATCACGGTCAGTGAAGGTAATCTGTTGGTGTGTTTAGTTTAATGCCCTTATTATAAAACTTACATGGCTTTTTATATAGAAAATGGAAAATTATACATTTGTTTCTTACAACCTAGGTCTGATGTAGCTCTGACAAGAGCAAAAGACCCTATCTCTTGTTTTTACTTAACAGTATCTTTTCCACATTTCAGCATAGGATTTTCTAGTACTAGGCCTCCTTGCCTTCAGAATGACATCTAGCACCTGCTTACTGAGGGGTGCTATTGGAGAGCTCAAGGAATTAGCCAGGCTGCAAGGTTCATGGTTTGAAGCTGAGGGTGCAGAATCTGGCCTGCCTACTGGGACAGCAGGGAAGGGGTCTGAGGCAGGTGCCACGGTTCCAGCAGTGTCATACTGCGCAAGAGGGGGTACCAGTGCTATCTGGTGCGATCAGAATTGTCCTTGACTTGTCCTGTTTGAACTTTAGCAAAACCTTCAAGAGGACAGGCAGAGGGGAAAAGGCATAAACCGAGAGGCTTTCCCATGTAATGGACAGGGCATCCACTTTCTAAGCCTGACTGTGGGGAGTCCTTGTGCAGAATTTGTCAAATTGGTAGTTCTGAGGGGAGGCAAACAGGTCTACCTCTGGAGTTCCCCATTTGTTCCTCAAGAGGTTGAATATTTTTGGTTCCAGTTTCCATTTGTGTGGGTCCATAAGATTTCTGCTTATGTCGTCTGCCAGTTAATTTAGCTTGCCTGGCAGGAATTGAGCTTGTAGGTGCACTTGGTAGCTCAAGGCTGTGTCCCACACAGCCGCCATCTTCAGAGAGGGTACAAGTGGGTTCCCCCCTGCTTGTTTATGTACCACATAACTGTGGTGTTGTCTGTCTTTACCAATAGTTGTCCTGGAAGAATGCGGTCTTTGAAGGCTGTCAGGGAATTCTGCACAGCTAATATTTCTTTTTGGTTGATATGCCGGTGCATCTGTCTCGGGTTCCATTTGCCCTGAATGCACTGCCCTGCCAAGTGAGTCCCCCATGTACAGTCTGATGCCTCTGTTAGGGTTTGGGTGGCAGGGTGTAGAGTGAAAGGGAGCCCCTTGTTGTGGTAGCAGACCTCAGCCCACCAAAGGAACTAATGACAGGAATCATTGATTCTAGGTCCTGAGAATGTTGGCACCACAGGCTTTTTAGATACCACTGTAGTTTCCTCATATGCAGTACTACATATGGAATTAGTAGAATGCAAGAGGCCATGAGCCCCAGTGCTTGCAGAATTTACCTTGCAGATAGCTGGGGTTTTGTGGCCAATAGTTTGAAGAAGGCTGTCAAATGAACTTGTTTCTCTGGAGTAAGGAAAGCCATCTGGGAAGTTGTGTTCAAGCTTGCTCCCAGGAATACAATCTGTTGGCAGGGTACTAGGTGAGATTTATTTTCGTTTATGGTGTACCCCAGAGAGGTTCGAAGTTTCTTTACAAATGCCAGATGTTGTAATAGCAAGTCCTGGCTTTCTGCCTGAATCAAACAATTGTCCAAGTATGGGTATATTTGAATATTTCTCTGCCTGCAAAATGCAATGGCTGGAGCTAGACACTTTGTGAATACCCTGGGTGCAGTAGATAAGCCAAAGGCAAGTGTAGAGAACTGATACTGCATGGAGCCTGCTGTGAAGCGCAGGTATTTCCTGCAAGGTTCCTTTATTGGAATGTGCAGGTAAGCTTCCTTTAAGTCTAAGGTTGCCAACCAGGCATCTTTGCCTAGCGTAGGAAGAAGCTGTTGAAGCGTTAGCATTTTGAATTTTGGAATTACCAAAAACGTGTTTAGAATACAGAGGTCCAGGATAGGACGCCAGGAGTGGTCTTTTCTGGGCACCAGGAAAAGTCTTGAATACAAACCTTGCCCTCTTTGTTCTGTTGGGACAGACTGAATAGCCCTGATACTTAAAAGAGAGAGAACTTACTGTTGGGTCTCCACCCACTGATATGGGGGTAGGTCTAGCCAACAGTTTGGGGTTGGTAGGGAGTGGAAATGGAATCTATATCCTTGGGAAACTATATTCAAAACCCATTTATCCTAGGTAGAGTTCCCAGTTTCTTGCATGCAAGGCGAGCTTTCCTCCTAAGGGAGCAGGCAGTTGAGCAGGACTTGGGAGGGTTAAGTCATTGTGCCATTTTTCCGTAGGGGGGGGTGGTTTACTGCTCCCTGCTTTGGAAGTGGGAGCCACCCACTGCTTAGATCTGTGCGCAGTCTGAGACTGTAACCTAGGTGGTCTGCTGTTCCTGGGTTTGGACTGAGAGGGCCTGGAAGAGACTGGAAAGGACCAATTCTTTGAAGGCCAATATCTACTAAATCTGGGAGGCTGTACTTGTAGGAAATCTTTAACAGTTTGCATAGATTTAGCTTTTTCCTCCATCCTTTTCAGGACTTCTTCTGCTTTGTTGCCAAAGAGGCAGTCTTGGTTTAAGGAAGCATCCAGTAATTTAGCTTTAACATGATCTGACAAGTTTTGCTCCTTAAGCCAAGCATGCCTTCTAAGTACAGACCCAGTGACAGCAGCCCTGCAAGATGCTTCTAAAGAGTTAAAACCACATTGCAAAGTATGTTTACCAACTTGTTCTGCAGAATGCATTAAATCCTGTAATTCTTTGTGTTCAGCACAGTCAGGAATCAACATAATTTTCTGTTTAAGTAGTCCCATAATATGCTGCTGGTACTTTAACATATGAAACTGGCAATTTAAAGCCCTAATGGCCAAAGTGGCAGAAGCGTATACTTTCTTATCCCATTTGTCTAAGGCTCTAGAATCTCTCTCAGAAGGGGTAAGATTTTTGGCAGCAGTAGCCTTAATGCCTTTTGACTCAAAGGGGGACACAGTAAGTGCAGCAAATGCAGTACACCATTCCTAAACAGAATGCAAGTACTGGAGATCTTGCCCCTTGACATCTTGCGTCTGTGGGGGCTGCACACTACACCTCTGCCAGTGTTAAAGTATGGTGGCTCAGCAGTTAATATTGCTGCATCACAGCTCGTAGTTTCTCAGTTCAGTTTCTGGATGAAGATGATTCTATGCACTCTGCATATCCTCCCTTTGTTCACTGGGTCTTTCATCAGATGTTCTGGTTTACTCCAAAGTCCCAATATAAACGGAGTTAGGTGAACTGAGGATAAATTAAACTTCCTGAAGGTATGTGCTTGATGACGAGTAGCTTAGTGGCACAGCGAGTAACATTGTTTCCACACAGCAAAGAGGTTCTCCAGTTCAGTTCTCACCTGGGATGCCTCTGTGTAGTCTTCACTGTGCTTGTGTGGTTCTCTGGTTTCCTCCCATATCCTAAGGACATGCCCATAGGTGTGTGTGCAGTATAATATGAAAGACAGGCCTGGCAAGCTACTTCCATTACCTACCTACCTAACAATACCTATGGATGATGATGGCTGCTCATTGGATCTGCTGTGCGAGTTAGATGGAACTCAACAAAACTAGATGATGGATGTGCTTGATGTTAGACTATGTCTTTGTGTTCTGTGAAGGACCACTACATTGTCCCATGACTCACTCTCTGTTTTGTGCTGACTGCTTGCTGGGAAAGGCTCTGCAATCCTGAAGAAGATAAACTTGATATAAAAAAGTAAAGTATCAAACACCATATACTTTGTCGATATTTAAAAAACATTTTGATACCAGACAGAAAATTCTAGTCCATTTAAAGAAGTAATTATTTTCTAGTACGTTTTGTTTTAGCTTTTTCCCCCAAAATGGATAAGAGCTTATTTGTGAGAAAGAACATGTTAAGTACTAATTTTAGACAGACCTTCTTTCTACACTATTAAAACTGACAGTTCTGAGGACAGAGTTGAGAATTTCCTTTCTTGCTGTCTGAAAAAAATTGCTCCTGAATGGTGGTATCAGGTTTTCTGGTACTGATATTTGCATGAACAACATGACTGAAAGCTGTCCTGGCCATCACAGCACTGCACTTCCAATTTAGATTTGCTCTTCATATTTTTACCTTCTTGAGAACTGCTGGTGTCAGATAATGGAGAGGAAGACTCTGATTCCATGGGACTGAATGTTTTATGGCAAAAGGAGACAATAAGCTAATCTGAACTGCTTTTTGAGTGCGTTTGACATTGTGCCCCCCACCCCCTCTCCCTTCTTTCACAACCTGCCCTGCATCTTGTTAATGGTTCTGTGGATTTGCTTTCCACAAACCACTCTGGTCATCCATTCCAGTGGCCCCACAATCCTTTCCATCAAGAACCTACTTTGACAGCCAGGTAATACACAGTCCCAAAGTCTGTTGCTTAGGAAACCTCTTCTTTTTGTCTTCCTGATAAGAATGTCTCCTTCATACTTCCCCAACCTGATCCAGGTCATCTAACTCGCATCTCTCTCCATACTTGTTCCCCTACTGAGAATTCTAGTTCCCCCAACTTCTGATTCTAGCCTTTTCAGTTAATCTCACTTATCTTTAGGACGGCCTTCCTCTGTACTCCATCCAGCAGTACGGTGCTCCTTTATCTGAAGGGCCTCCAGATCTGTGCACAGTATTCACTGAGTGGCCAGTAGGGTATGGGCATTCTTCCCTCTCACTCTGATACCTATCCACTGAGGGTACAGCCTAGCATTTTGTTTGCAGCCATCATTGTCCTCTCCTTCTAAACTTTGTGGTCTAATTCCAAGTATCAAACACCAAAATCCTCTTCCTGCACTACTGTGATCCATTCCCCTCTGCTCCCCCCTTACCAAACACCTCAGATCTTCTTTGCTGCTATAAGATGAAAATGGACAGAGAGAAATAAGGGAAGCCATATCCAAAGTCATGTAAACATATAAATGTATCCATTCAAAGACCATTTAACTGCTTGTTCTTCCAGAAGTTATGGAAGGAGGTAGGTGGGGATATGAGGAAAGAATGAAGATCGGCAACACAGATGGAACGCTATGGTAAGTACATAACTTCTTTATCTGATGTTGTCAATCTTCATTCTATCCTCAAAAATGGGACAGTGTCCCTAACTACCTGAATCCAGGGTGGACTCATTGAAGGATATTCCTAAGCACCGTAGGACCAAATGATGCTCCACCTCTGGAGACCAGATCCAGTTTGTAAGGAGTAATAAAGGTATGAGGACTAGCCCAAGTTGTTGTTGCACAAATATCATCCATAAACATCCTAGATTGGGAAACTGTGGAAGTAGCCACAGATCTAATGCAATGTGCATTCAAATGACATGTGAGAGGAATGCCCAATGTTATCTGTTAACCATTTTGATGGAGAAAATTTAGAAACTGATTTTCCCAATTTTGGTCCAGAAAAGGAAACGGTCTTCTTTTGTCATTTTTTCTGTTCTATGCAAATAAAAATGCAACTGTCTATGAACATCCAGGAAATGCAAAATGTATTCTCCTTTACTGGTAAATTCACGAAAAAATACTGGCAGATTGACAGAACTATTTATGTTGGATTCTGACACCACCTTTGGAAGAAAGGACAGGTTTGTACGCAAGGTCACTCTGCCCTTATGGAAAATCAAGTACTGGGGTTTGGAAGATGATGCTTGGATCTCAGATGTGATAACAACCAAGAAGATAAGTTTTCCATGAAAGATTTTCACGGTCACATGTAGCTGCTCGTTGCAAGGCAGATTGTGTTAGAGACTGCAGTATGACGTTCAGGTCCCATGGAGGAGTAAGGTCTTTAAAATGAGGCTTTACAAGGAGTGTCCCTTTCAAGAAGGCCTTGCTCAATTTGTGAGAAGCAATGGGTACTCCATTTAACCCTGTATGGCAACTTGAAATTGCTGCTAAATGTACCCTAATGGTTGAGGTACTGGCACCGTTCTGAAACATACTAGCAAGAAAATCTTATATGTGATAAATAGAAGCTGAAAAGGGATCAAGTTTATGTTGCTAAGCCCTGACAGCAAACCTTTTTCATTTACTTGGATATGTTTTCCTTCTCGACTGTTTATGGAAAGACAGAAGTACACTTCGTACAGAAGATGAGAGCATAGACTGTCTGGCTACTAAGGGAACTAGAGAAGCCAAGCGGTCAGCTTGACGCTTGAAATATCCCAGTGTGACATGCCTATCAGGTGAGAAAGGAGGTCTGGAGTCTTAATCTAGGTTCCATGATGGTTGAACCAGGTGAGGCCATAGAAAGGGAACCAAATTTGTTGAGGCCAGTAAGGGGAAATGAGAATCACTGTGCTTTTCAACCTGGCAGCTTTCTGTAGAAGTTCTGGAATCAATGGGGTTGGTGGAAATGCATAAAGGAGACCAATAGGCCAATTGTGATGTAGAGCATCCCTCTGTGACTCTCCCCGTGGGGGGGGGGGGGGGGGAACTAGGGCAAAGTAGTTGCTGTACTTGTTCTAATGGAATGCGCATTCAAAGGATGCGTAAGAGGAATGCCCAATGTGCTACAGACAAAAATGATATAATTTGTTAACCATTTTGATAGAGAAATTTTAGAAACTGATTTTCCCAATTTTAGTCCAGAAAAGGAAGCAGTTAGCCTGCTTTCCTCATTTTTTCTCTTCTACGCAAACAGAAACATAACTGCCTATGAACATCCAGTAAATGCAAAATTTACTCTCCTTTGTTGTTAAATTTAGGAAAAAATACTGGCAGATTGCTAGAACTACTTATGATGGATTCTGACACCACCTTTGGAAGAAAGGACAGGTCCGTACGCAAGGTCACTCTGTCCTTATGGAAAACCAAGTACTGGGGTTTGGAAGATAATGCTTGGATCTCAGATATTTTTCTTGCAGAAGTGATGGAAACCAAGAAGACAGTTTTCCCTGAAAGATATTCAAGGTCACATGTAGCTGTTCGTTCAAAGGCAGATTGTGTTGGACTGCAGTATGAGGTTCAGGTCCCATGGAGGAGTAAGATTTTTAAAATGAGGCTTTACCAGGCGTGTCCCTTTAAAGGAGGCCTTGCTCAATTTGTGAGAAACAGTGGGTTCTCCATTCAACCCTGTATGGTAACTTGAAACTGCTGCTAACTTTACCATAATGGTTGAGGTACTAGCACCTGGGTCTATATCACAACATTGAACTTACAAAAGTTAGTAATATCGAACCCTTATGTCTGAAACCCAACAAAACTGAAAGCACAGAACAGTGATTTTTTTTTCTCAGGGAAAAAAAATAAAATATTGCTGTTCCGTGACAAAAAAACAAAAAAAAACAAACAAACTGAAAATATACCAACTCAGAGATCGCACCACAGTGGAGGAAATAGCAAAGCCCCGAAAATGGCCCACCAATTTTTTTCCACTGGGAAAAAAGCCAACGTGCCGTGGCTTCGCTATTTTCCATTTTCAGACTTTAGGGTTTGATATTGCAATGTTCAAACTTCTTTTAGTTCGACGTTGTAATAAAGACCCCTAGCACCTTTCTAAAACAGACTAGCAAGGAAATCTTAGATGTGACAAATAAAAGCTGAAAAGGGATCAAGTTTATGTTGCTGAGACCAAATAACAAACTTTTATATTTACTTGAATATGTTTTCCTTCTCAACAGTTTATGGAAAAACAGAAGTATACTTCCTACAGGAGATGAGAGCATAGACTGTCAGGCTACTAAGGGAACTGAAGAAGCTAAGCGGTCAGCTCGAGGATTGGAATATTAAGGTGTAAGACATGCCTGTCAGGTGAGACAGGAGGTCTGGAGTCTGATCTAGGTTTCATGGTGGCTGAACCAGGTGAGGCCATAGAAAGGGAAACCAAATTTGTCAAGGCCAGTATGGGACAATGAGGAACACTGTATCTTCAACCTGGCAGCTTTCTGTAGAAAATTTGGATTCAATGGGGTGGGTGGAAATGCATAAAAGAGACCGGGAGGCCAATCATTAAGTAGAGCATCCCTTGGTGACTGTCCCCATGGGGGGGGGGGGGGAACTAGGGCAACGTAGTTGCTGCACTTGTCGTTTAGGGAAGAGGCAAGGGGAACGCAGCATGGGTGACCACACTGACAGAAAATCTCGTACGCCACTTTCTTGTTAAGGGACCACTTGTGCGGAAGCAGGATGTATCTGCTCAGCTTGTCTGCAATTATGATGGATCTCCCGGAATGCACATCGCTAAAAGAAAGTGGTGTGAACAGATCACCCACTTCCAGACCCTAAGTGCTTCTCGACACAATGGGCAAGATCTGGTTCCCCCTTGTTTGTTGATGTACCAGACTACTGACATGTTGCCCGTCTGAGCTGCAATCGTCCCAGAGGGACAAACATCTTGAAAAGCTTGCAATGCTAAGAGCACAGCTCTCGTCTCTAGAGCATTTATATGCAAACTGATATATTTGGAGGATCATGTACCTAGACTATCTTCCCCAGATAATTCCCAACCCTATCGGGAAAGGATCCATGGTCACTATGGCCTTGGGCTGTTGGGGAATGAATAGACAGCCATGGAGCACTTGATCAAAGTTGATCCACCAATAGAGATCTCTTTTACAAGTGTTGTTAATCTTTATTTGGTAAGACATTGAGTGATGGAAGATTGATCATTGAGTAGCTAGCATCCACTGTAGGATACACACATGTAAAACCTGGCCAGCAGAAAGTACAGTTGTGTACACTTACCATAAATGTAGATGTTCAAGTGTATTCACTGTTGCAGTCATCACAATTGGGTTATCCCTGCCAGGGTAGCCCTCGGCCGGCCCGAATACCAGACACTTAGTATTTCTGCGTCAGTTGCTGTCGCTTAAGGACTGACATCAGGTCATCAGTTGTATAAAGTAAGGCAGCAGACACCATTACGTCAGTTTTTCTTGCCCTAACCTGTCAGAAGCCCCCAAAGTAGGAGGCCACCTTTTGGTGGAAGAACCCCACCAGTTGAAAATAAATACCAATATATCCCTTGTAAGGAAAGGAGCACAACAAGGAAGAATGGTAATAAAACGAGAAAGAGAATAAAGGGGGATGGAGGGAGGGAAACCAGGACTGCAACAGTGAATACACTCGAACATCTAAATTTATGGTAAGTGTACACAACTGTACGATACTATGTTCTTCGTGTTTCACTGTTGCAGTCATCACATTTGGGTAGATTCCCAAAGCTGAGGAAAAGGGCGGAGGCAGTCAAGGAAACAAGGGGCTGGCTAGGATGCACGCAAGACTGCAGAGGCAAACCCTGCCTGGATTTGGAGAAGGGAGGCAGGTGGTAATGCTTGGTAAAAGTGTGAACAGATACCCAGGTGGCAGCCTCAAGGATGTCCCTGGTGGGTACTCCTCTGAGGAAAGCTGCAGAGGTGGAGGCTGCTCTGGTGGAGTGAGCCCTGACCCCCTTGGGGGGGGAGCCTTTCCATGTTGTTTGTAGCAGAAATGGATGCAGTGTGCTATCCATTTGGAAATGGTTTGATTGGAGATGGCTTTGTCTTCTGCCCCTGTAGCAAAGCTAACCAGCAATTGAGCAGACTTTCTGAAGGATTTAGTCCTGTCCAGGTAGAATCTGAGCTGTCTGTGCACATCTAGAGAGTGAAGAATTCTTTCCCCCTTGTTCTGGTGGTTAGAAAAGAAGATGGGCAAATGAATGGAATGGTTGAGGGCCACACTGGACACCACCTTGGGCATGAAGGATGGGTTAGTTCTGAGGGATACCCTGTCTGCATGGAAGATGATGATGGGTTCCACAGCCATGAGTGCTTGCAGCTCAGGGAATCTTCTGGGTGAAGTGATGGCTAGAAGAAATGCTGTCTTCCAGGAGAGAAATTTTAACTCTGCAGAAGAAGCTGGTTCGAAAGGGGGCAGGGTGAGCTTTTTCAAGACAAAGTTAAGGTCCCAAGCTGGTGCCTTTCCTGGGGGCCTCAGGTTGCTAACGTCTCTGAGGAACTGTATGATCAAAGGGTGTGAGAAAAGGAGCTGCTCAGTGGGAAAATGAGCAGAAATAGCACAGGCATTAATTTTTACAGAGGAGAAAGAGAGGCCACTGTGTAGTAGGTCAGCTAAGTAATCCAGGATGAGAGGGATGGAGGCCTGTGCCGTATTGCCTCCCTTAGCCTGGATCCAGGTACAGAACCCTTTCCATTTATCTGCATAAGACTTTTTGGTGCTAGGATGTCCGGCCTTACGGATAACATTCCAGAACCTGTTTACTGAGGATGGCAGATTGGTTTGGGGTTAGGGAAGAAGCCAAGCTGTCAAATTGAGTGTCTGCAATTGGGGATGCATGAATTCCCCTTCTCTCTAGGTCAGGGGGTTTGGAATCTGAGGAAGATGCCATGGAGGCAATGGGGACAGGCTGCATAGCAAGGGGTACCAGTGTTGTCTGGGCCAGTCTGGAGCTATAAGAATGGTCCTTGGTTTTTCCTCCCTTATTTTGAGCAGTACCCGAGGCCCTTCTCAGTATGGAGAACATCGATGTCTGTGCAGTGACAGAAACCTGGTTCAAGGCTCCTGAGAGCACCCCAGCACTATCAGGTTTTACCTCTTATCATGCGTTCCGGCCCCAAAATCCGGACAATACCAAGAAAGGAGGGGGGGTATCCATATTCATCAAGGACACCCACACCTCAAGACTGGTGGCAACGCACGATGCATCGGAGACCATCCAGGTGCAATTAACCATAGGCAAGACTGCTCTGCAAATTGTAGCATGTTACAGGCCACCCTCACAAACTCAGGAACCTCACATGGCCTTCCTGAAAACACTAGAGGGGATAAATGTATCACCAAACACCATCATACTAGGTGACTTCAATTACCCTAATATAGACTGGGAAAACTACTCAAGCCCAAACACCCTAGCCCAAAAGTTCCTGGAATTCATAAACTCAAATGCCATGGAACAACTAGTCACCATCCCACAAGAGGAGAAAACATACTTGATCTCATCATCACGAACATGGGAGCACAATGTTCAACACGAAGTATACGCCTCACTGGTGAGATCAGATCACAAACTAATCTCACTGGAGGTCCTCATCCCACCCCACCTGAAATAAAAAGACCACTGTAAAGAACTTCTCGAAGCTGACTTCACACTTCTAAAGACTAGTGTGGTCTCCTTTAAGGCCCCGAGCAGTGGAAAACAGTACTCAAGCCGCTGAATCACTTACAAATGCCTTCTACCAGCACCTGCAGGACTGCATGGATATGGCATTCCCAAGCAAAACAAAGACTCTTTGTACCAAAGGCAAGCATCCAGTCTGGTGGTCCCCAGCCATAAACAAACTCTACTACAAAGGAGGAAGCTACTACAAGATAGAGCAAAATCCTTAAAAGGTAAGACACCCTTGTTCACTATAAGTAAAAACCTATGAGCTCTCATAAAATCATCCAAAGCAAATTTTGAGAGAAAAATAGCTAAAGACTCAAAAGACAATCATAAGGCCTTCTTTAGCTATGTTAGAAACCTGGGAGGAAACACCCAGATATGCTCAGAACTAGTTCAAAATGATGTGAAGATTACTGATCCTACAGACATTGCCAACATACTGGCTGACAGGTTCAGTGCAAACTTCTCCCCCTCCCCAAAGGAGAGATATCTATACCAGCGATTGCAGCCACCCAAACATCTCCAGCCCAAGTGAGAACTGCTCTCCAAAGCAAAAAACACAGCATTCATGGGACTTGATGGTGCCCCGGCTGTGTGCTCCACGAACACAACGAGGTATTAAAACCACAGCTAGGACAGCTGTTTAATCATAGTCTTACCTCTGGATACGTCCAGGAAGTGGCACTGCAACTGTGGTCCCACTTCACAAAGGCGGTGCCTCCACCGACCCTGGAAATTACCGGCCCATTAGCTTGACAAGCCTTATCTGCAAAGCCATGGAGAGGATCATAATGGACCTCATAAATAAAGACACAGGGAATTTGCAGACTTTGGATCCATCCCAGTTTGGCTTTGTCAAAGGCAGATCATGCCTTCTAAACTTGGTTGACTTTTTCGAAACAGTCACCAAAGCCATTGATGAGGAAAGGCAGTCCATACAGCCTACCTCGATCTGGCGAAGGCCTTCGATACAATACCCCACTCGGGTATCATTGAAAAACTATCAGCTTAAATGTTAACCCATACATCACAAGATGGGTTGCAAACTGGATGAGTGACAGAACCCACAGGGTCAGAGTTGCTGGCGCCATGTCAGACTCAAAGCCTATCACAAGTGGTGTACCACAGGGCTCAGTCCTGGGCCCACTCTTGTTTGGCATCTACTTTTCCGAGTACAAGCAAACACAGGAGGGTTATGGCTGACAAAGTTTGCAGATGACTGCAAACTGGCCATTGTAGAAAACACATCTGACACAGATATCCTTCAGAAGGGTCTCACAGAAATGGATAACTGGTGCCAGAGCCATGGCCTAAAGTTAAATGCCAGAAAATGCATAGTCATACCCTTCGGGAAAAACAAGGTTACCCCTAGCTACCAAATAGGTGGCAATCCACTGAGCACAGAAGAAGTTATCAGGGACCTGGGGACCCAGGTTGATAGTAGTCTGTCATTCGACACCCATGTAGCTAAAGTAGTTAGGAAGACCTTCTACATTGCCCACCTTATCATGAAGGGATTCTCATCTAGATCAAGGGAGGTCATAGTCTCCCTATACTCATCACTCATCAGACCAATGATTGAGTACAATGCCCCATTCGAATGTATCTGACCCGACACTTGCAGCAGCTGGAGAGGCCACAAAGTTCCTCACCAAAAGGATAAAGGGTCTCAAACATCTGTCCTATGCTGCCCGACTGAAAGAACTCCAGCTCTATTCAGTCGCACCGCTGCTCAGAGGTGACCTTTGCCTAACATACAAGGCTATGTCAAACCCAGATTTGATGAATATGCTTCACCTCAAAAATCTAGATCCGTCAGAGCCACAAGGCGGCGGAGACTTAAACCTCGACACGGCTATTAACAGGACGTGCTGGAGGGATAGATTCATCACCCAAAGACTCCCTATGCTGTGGAATAAAATCCCGGTATATGTGAGGCAGAGCACCTCGATGGCCTTGTTCAAGAGAAATCTTGACCAATGGATGGGAGATCGCAGATATACCCCAGGGATTACCTCAGTGTCACTGCTCGACAGAGGCACAGCAAAATAATGGGTATAGTTCCCCATACTAAAGGGGTGGCGTAAGCCACAAAACTATGGGCTAGGCTTGTAAATGCCCTCGGGCAGATAGCCTAGTATGAACCTATGAACCTATGAACCTACCCTGGGGATGGGAGGAAAGGCATAGACCGATAGATTGACCCAGGGGAAGGGACAGGGCATCCACTTTCCAAGCCATGCAGTGATGCTCCCCGGTGCAGAAATTGCTGAGCTGATGGTTGGTGTAAGAGGCAAAGAGGTCGACCTTAGGGGTTCCCCATTTCGGAGTTATTAGGGTGAAGGTACTTTTGTTTGAGTTGCCACTCGTGTGGATCCACAAGATTTCTGCTTAATTGGTCTACCAGAGAGTTGAGAGAGCCTGGCAGGTATTGTGCTAACAGGTGTAGTTGCATGGAAGAGTCTGTGAGTCAAAGGGTCATGGCCAGCCTGCATAGGAGTAGGAATGTGTCCGTCCCTGCTTGGTGATGTACCACATGACAGTGTTGTTGTCTGTTTTGATCAGGAGAACCCCTGGAGAGAGAAGGGGTTTGAAAGCTATTAAGGTGTGTTGCACAGCCATCATCTGTTTTAGAGTGATGTGTAGAGGGATTTGCTGTGGGCTCCATTGGCCCTGTATGTACCTGCCGTCCAGGTATGTACCCCATGCGTAGTCCGACGTGTCTGTGGTGAGGGTCTGGGTGGTGGGGAGTGGGGAGAAGGGCAGTCCCTTGTTGCGGGAGCATGCTTTTGCCCACCAAAGAAAATCCTGAGGCAAGGAATTATAGGTGGAATAGTTTCCAGGTCTCGAGAGTGTTGACACCAAAGGCTCTTTAGGTACCATTGAAGTTTCCCAGGTGTATAGTATGCCATCTGGGATGCTATGTCCAGACTTGCTCCCAAGAAGATTATCCTTTGAGTAGGCACCTGTTTGGATTTATTTTTGTTGACTGTGTACCCTAGGGAGGTTAGAAGGGTCTTTACAAATGCCAGGTGCTTGAGCAGCTTTTCCTGGCTGTCTGCCTGAATAAGGCAGTCGTCTAAGTATGGCTAAATTTCATAGTTTCATAGGTTGGTACTAGGCTATCAGCCCTAGGGCCTATACAAGCCTAGCCATAACAATTCCCTGGCTATTTCTTCCCACACTATTTACTTCCCTGGACCCCTGTCTAGCAGGGCGACTGACGTGATCCCTGGGGTGAATTTCCTTTCTCCCATCCAATCATCAAGGTTCCTTTTGAAGAGGGCCAAAGAGGTGCTCTGCTTGACATGTATGGGCAGTCTATTCCAGAGTCTGGGGAGTCTCTGGGTCAGGAACCTATCCCTCCAGCATGTTTTGTTTATTGTGATGACAAGGTTTAGATCCCTGGAGTGTGTGGCTCTGAGGGATTTCTTTAAGTGTAGCATGTCCAACAGCTCTGAGTTTGACATGGCCTTGTATGTTAAGCAGAGATCGCCTCTGAGTAGATGATATGCAACAGAGTATAGCTGGAGTTTAAGGTGGTCAGCATAGGGCATCTGCTTTAGGCCTGTGATTCTTTTAGTGAGGTATTTCTGTGGCCTTTCCAGTTGTTGCAGACATCTTGAGAAGTACATACTAAATGAGGCATTGTATTCTATAATGGGTCTAATGAGGGATGAGTACAGTGGGACAACGACCTCCTTTTTTCTGGATGAAAAGCCCTTAGTGATGAGGTGTGCCACATAGAAGGATTTCCTGACTGTTGTGGCAATCTGGTTATTGAAGGTGAGACCACTGTCCACTTGTGTCCCTAAGTCTCTTATCACACTTTCGGTGTTTAGTGTACTGCCACCTATGTGGTAATTCACAGGTATATGTTTTTTCCCAAAGGGGATAACTATACATTTTTTGGCATTGAGCTTGAGCTCATGGCTCTGACACCAAGCATCTGTTTCTGTAAGGCCCTTTTGTAGAGTATCGACATCATTTGGGGATTCAATAATGACTCCCAGTTTGCAGTCATCTGCGAACTTCGTTAGCCAAAGTCCCTTAGTGTTGGCCTGTACTTCAGAGAAGTAGATGCCAAACAAGAGAGGTCCCAGAACTGAACCTTGAGGTACTCCACTTGTCTGGAGCTGGATTTGGAGTCAGCTACTTTTACAGTGTGGGTTCTGTCAGTAAGCCAGTTGGCAACCCATCGAGTGACGTAGGGATTAATTCCCAGCTTAGTAAGTTTATCTATGATTCCAGAGTGGGGGATGGTGCCAAAGGTCTTGGCAAGGTCCAGATAGGCTGTGTGGACTGTCTTACCCTCATCCACGGCTCTGGAAACTGATTTGAAGAAGTCAATCAGGTTCAGGAGACAAGATCGGCCCTTCATGAACCTAAACTGGGTGGGGTCCAGTGTTTTAAGGTTGCCAATGTCTTTGTTTATAAGTTCCATGACAATACGTTCCACGGCCTTGCAGATCAGGCTCGTCAGACTGATGGGGGATAGTTCCCGGGATCCAAGGTGGACCACCCCCCTTGTGGAGTGGGACAGCTGTAGCTGTGCGCCACTCAGGATATTTCTTTGCTGTAAAAGGCAATGGCCAGAGCCAGACATTTGTGAAAACTCTGGGAGCAGTAGATAAGCCAAAGGGAAGTGCAGAGAACTGAAAGTGTAGAGATCCTGCCCTAAAGCTGAGATATTTCCTGCATGATTCCGTGATAAGAATGTGGAGGTAGGCCTCTT
Organism: Protopterus annectens; assembly: GCF_019279795.1. Lineage (NCBI taxonomy): Eukaryota > Metazoa > Chordata > Ceratodontiformes > Protopteridae > Protopterus > Protopterus annectens. The sequence continues at coordinate 548,613,092 of NC_056739.1, forward strand.
TTAGATCTTTGCATTCCCTGGGTCTGCTGTCTAGGGGGTCTGTTTCCTCGGGGCCTAGCCTGAGCCGGTTTACTCGGAGCAGAAAAGGACCAGTGCTTGGAGGGACAAGGGCTGGACCTGTAAGAAATCCTTCACTCTTTGCATAGATTTTGCCTTTTCTTCCATCTTTTTTAAGACCTCTTCTGCCTTAGTGCCAAATAAGTTATCTTTGTGCAAGGGGGCATCCAACAATCTAGATTTTACATGTTCTGGCAGGGGTTGTTCCTTAAGCCACGCATGTCTTCTAATGATGGATCCAGTGACTGCTGCCCTGCAAGAAGCCTCTAGGGCATCAAAACCACAGTGCAAAGTGTGTTTAGTTACTTAGCATGCAGAACGGATTAAGTCTTGTAAATCTTTAGATTCTGCCCAAGCAGGAAAGGAAGACATTTTTTATTTAAGGAGTTCCAAGGTATGTCACTGAAATTTCAGCATATGGAACTGGCAGTTTAGTGCCCTGATAGCAAGAATAGCTGACGTGTAGACTTGTTTACCCAATCTGTCTTAATGCTCGGGAATCCCTGTCTGAGGGTGTGGGATTCTTAGCAGAGGTTGCTTTAATGCCTTCTGGCCCTTGAGAAATGACCTCAGGATCAGCTGTTGGATTTTTAAAAAGATATTAGTGAGAGTCAGGGACTCTACAGTACCTGTCTGGTTTTCTGGGAGCAGGAGGTAGGGAGTGAGGAGTCAAGCTGGATTCAAGGAAAACATCATCCACAACATCTAGGACTGGAGGGATGGGCAAGGGTATGTGTTGTGGAAGATCTAAGAATTCCCTGAGACTCTTTTTTACACTGAGGGTAGTCCTGACTCTCCCACTGGAAGTGCTCCCTTAAAGTATGCAGGATTTCCCCAGAAGGAATGGAGTCCTCTGCATCAGAATCCTCATAAGTGGAGAGGGGTTGCGTGTCTGCATCAGATTCCTCTGGCTCTTGTTCAGACAAAACTACAGGGGACAGATCTCTTTTCTGTTTTGAGGGGGTAGCTTGGCTTCCCCTGATCAGTATGACAAGGTCTTCCTCCATTTTAAGCATTTGAGACTGAGGCAAGGTAGCAGGCACCCGAGAATGGGTCATCAGTTTCTTTGGTGTGGTTCAAACCCTTAGCCTCAGAAACACTGTCATTTTTGAAAGAGCGGTAGTTGTGAAAGAAGACGTCAATTTGTGATGAGATTCGGTAGTGTGAAGGACTTTCTCAGAAGCTGGTGTCTGCTCAGCAGCTCTGGACCCATCCAAGGTAGAGATAAAGTACAGTTGTGTACCTACCATAAATGTAGATGTTACAGTGTATTCACTGTTGCAGTCATTACACTTGGGTTATCCTACTGGCAGGCTACCCGCAGTCGGCCTGAATTCCAAAGTCCGGGTCCGGCGTTGGTTGCTGTCGCCTCCTCCCTGACGTCAGAGCGCCAGGGGTATAAAAGATGCAGCAGACGCCATTTTCCACAGTTTTTCTTGCCCCAGATGTCAGGTGTCCCCAAAAGGGTAGGCTATAAAAACATTGCTAATAAAAGTATGCACTAACATACACAATGCCTTCATCTACAAGCAAATACATCACATAGGTTGTATAGAATAGAGAAATACAGAGAAGTCCCAGCAAAGAAGGGGGTATGGTGGGTGGGTAACCTGGAATGCAACAGTGAATACACTCAAACATCTACATTTATGGTAGGTACACAACTGTACTATGTTCATCGTCTTTCACTGTTGCAGTCATTACACTTGGGTTGAATCCCAAAGCTGAGGTAGGGCGGATGGGTCTAAATAGCATTAGGAGTGGCTATAAGGCCCTGCAGAACTGCAGTGGCAAAGCCTGCTCTGGATTTAGAGTAAAGAGGTAAGTGGTAGTGCTTGGTAAAAGTGTGCACTGAAGTCCAAGTTGCAGCCTCCAAAATATCCTTGGTTGGTACTCCTCTGAGGAAGGCTGCTGAGGTGGCTGCTGCCCTGGTAGAATGTGGTCTAATGCCCTTAGGCACTGATTTGCCACGTTGTGAATAGCAGAAACTAATCCAGTGTCCTATCCATTTTGAAATAGTCTGCTTTGAGACCGCCTTTCCTTGTGATCCTGCAGTATATGGCACTAAAAGCTGCTCAGTCTTTCTGAAAACTTTAGTTTTGTCCAAGTAGAGGCGTAGCTGTCCATGTATGAACAAAGAATGCAGAAGTCTCTCTCCTTTATTCTGTGGGTTTGGATAAAAAGTAGGCAAATTAATGGTTTGGTTAAGAGCCACACTGGATACTACCTTACGCATAAATGTTGGGTTTGTCCTTAGAGAAACCCTGTCCGGATGGAAGATAATAAAAGGTTCCACAGCCATTAATGCCTGTAACTCTGAGACTCTTCTTGCTGAAGTTATTAATAGGAGCAGGGCTGTTTTCCATGATAAGAATTTTATCTCAGCTGTATTGGCTGGCTCAAAAGGAGGCAGTGTGAGTTTTTCTAAGACAAAATTTAGGTATCATGCAGGTATTGGTGCTCTCCTTGGAGGTCTTATGTTTTTGGCCCCCCCTGAGGAACTGCCTAAGCAATGGATGTGAAAAAATTGGTGGTTCTGTAATGTAATGAGCTGAAATGGCAGAGGCATGGATCTTAACTGATGAGAAGGATAGGCCTTTGTCCAGCACCTAAGTCAGATATTGTAAAATCTGAGGAATATCTGGTACAAGCGTGTCAATGCCTTGCGCCTGGTTCCAAGCACAGAATCTCTTCCATTTTTCTGCATAAGATTTCCTGGTGCTGGGCCTCCTGGCCTCCAAAATAACATCCATAACCGCTTTATAGAGAGGTGTATTCTGAATGGTTACACTATCCGCCATGCAGCTAGACTTAGGGTTCTGAGTTGACTGTGCAGGATCCGATTGTTTTGTTGGGTCAGCAAATGAGGAATTTGAGGCAATGTCCAGGCTGGGCCTTGAGACAAGCTCCTTAGGATTGAGTACCAGTGTTGGCGTGGCCGATCTGGGCCAACTAGTATCATTTGTGGCTTCTCTTGTCTGACCTTTAGGAGTACCTTGGGAGGAGAGGCAGTGGAGGAAAGGCATATACTGTAAGGTTGTTCCAGCTGAATGACAAGGCATCCACTTTCCATGCTTGTTTGTGATAGTCCTTGTGCAGAATCTCTGAAGGTGGCAGTTGTGAGGGGAGGCAAAAAGATCTATGTCTGGGCATCCCCATTTCCTTGTTATCATGCTGAAGATTTTTGGATCTAGTTTCCACTCGTGAGGATCCATGAGGTTTCTGCTTAGATAGTCTGCCAGAGCATTTGTTTTTCTGGCAGGAATTGTGCTTGCAGGTGTACTTGGTAGGTCAATGCTGTGTTCCACAAAATCATGGTTTGTCTGCAGAGGGGGAAGGAATGTGTGCCCCCCTGCTTGTTTATGTACCACATACCTGTGGTGTTGCCCTGGATGAAGTAGGTCCTTGAAGGCTGTCAGGGCATTTTGTACACCTAGCATCTCTTTTTGATTGATGTGAAGATGCCTTTGGCTTGGGGGCCATGTGCCCTGAATACATTTTCCTGCCATGTGGGCCCCCCAGGCATAATCTGATGCATTTGTTGTTAGTGTTTGCCTGGCTGTGGGTAAAGTGAATGGCTGTCCCTTGTTGTGGTGAAAGGCCTGTGCACACCATCGAAACTCCTGTTGCAGGCGGGGAATGAGTGAAATTAAATGATTCCAGGCTGTGGCAATGTTGAGTCCAAACACTTTTTAGATACCACTGAAGTTTCTTCATATGCAGTCTTGCATATGGAATTAGCAGAATGAAGGAGGCCATGTAGCCCAGTGCCTGCATAATTTTTCTTGCAGATAACTGGGTCTTTGTTGCCATGCTTTCGAAGTAAGAAGTCAGTTGCCTTTGTTTGTCTGGCGTGAGATAAGCCATCTGGGCAGTTGTATTTAAGCCTGCACCCAGGAATATTATCTCTTGAGAGGGTACTAGTTTTGATTTCTTTTCATTTACTGTGTACCCTAGGCAAATTAGTAATCTTTTTACAAACGCCAGATGCTTTATTAGAATGTCTTTGGTCTCTGCTTGAATAAGGCAGTCATCCAAGTAGGGAAATATTTGAATTCCTCTTTGTCTGCAAAATGCAATTACTGGTGCCAGGCATTTTGTGAAGACCCTGGGCGCAGTAGATAAGCCAAAGGGCAGTGCAGAGAATTGGTAGTGCATTGAGCCAGCTATGAATCTGAGGTATCTTCTGCAAGATTGTCTGATTGGGACATGCAGGTATGCCTCTTTGAAGTCCAAAGTTACAAGCCAAGCCTTCTTTACCAGCATGGGCAGAAGCTGCTGCAGTCAACATTTTGAATTTTGGTACGTCCAGAAAAGTATTTAGAATAGACAGGCCCAGAATTGGTCTCCATGCCTTGTCCTTTCTTGGTACTAAGAAATGTCTTTTGAGTAAAATCCTTGTCCCTGCTCCTGTTGTGGCACTGGCTGAATGGCCCTCATGTCCATGAGAGATGTTACTTGTTTTGTGCCTCTGCACATTGATTGTGTGGCAGGTCTGGCATACCTTTTGCCTTTGGAAGGGTGTGAAAGTGGAACCTGTAGCCCTGAGAGACTATGTTTAGGACCCATTTGTCCTGTGTGATCGTGTGCCAATTTTGTGAAAAAAGTGCTAGCTTTCCCCTTAAGGGTGTTGCCAAGACAGAAATGCTTGGCATTGGCAGAGGGAAGTCATTGGGACTGTTTCCTATATGGCTGTGATTTGTCTTCTCCGCTTTTGGAGGTAGAAGCAGCCCACTGTTTGGGCCTGTATGAGCCCTGGGGCTGTTGCCTGCCTCTAGGGCATCTGTATCGGCCTCTTTGTGTCCTGTCTGACATGGGAAAGGACCAATTCTTAGAAGACCAGTTCCTGCTAAATCTGGGTGGCTGTACCTGTAAGAAATCCTTCACTGTCTGCATAGATTTAGCTTTATCCTCCATTTTCCTCAACACCTCTTCTGCCTTAACACCAAACAAAGTATCATGCTGTAATGGAGCATCCAATAATTTTGCTTTAACATGATCAAACAGAGTCTGTTCCTTTAACCAAGCATGCCTTCTAATAACAGAACCTGTTACAGCGGCCCTGCAAGAGGCCTCCAGTGAATCATAACCACCTTGCAAAGTACGTTTTCCCACTTGTTCAGCTGCAAGCAATAAATCCTGCAATTCTTTGCTCTCAGAACATTCAGAATTTGTCAACATTTTCTGTTTTAACAAAGACATTAAGTATTGCTGATATTTGAGCATATGAAACTGACAATTCAAAGCCCTTACAGCCAAGGTAGCAGAAGTGTAGACTTTTCTCCCTCATCTGTCCAGTTCCCTAGAATCCCTATCTGAGGGGACAGGGTTTTTAGCAGTTGCAGCCTTGACACCTTTGGGACCCTGAGAAATAGTTTCTGGGTCAGCAACAGGGTTTTTATATAGAAATTTATGAGAATCTGGAACCCTGTAGTATCTGTCCGGCTTAACAGGTGCAAGAGGTAAAGAGTCGGGATACAGGCCGGACTCTGAAAATACATCATCTACAATGTCTAGAACAGGTGGAATTGCAAGAGGTCTGTGCTGAGGTAGTAGAAGGAAGTCTTTAAGCCTTTTCTTAGAATTTGAATAATCTTGGCTCTCCCAGTGGAAATGCTCCCTCATGGTATGCAAGGTTTCCCCAAATGAGTAATCCTCAGGAGGAGAAGCTGAAGGAATAGATTCTTCAGCATCAGAATCCTCATAGGGAGGAAAAGAGTATCCATGTTCTGAAGAGGAGTCAGAGGAAATGGAAACCTGATCAGAGGAATCATACTCAGTATCTTGCCTAGGCCTCTTATCAGGAGGGGGATGGGAACCCCTGATCAAAGTAATTAGGTCTTCGGCCATTTTGAGCATCTGTTTCTTAGGCATGGAAGTCTGTCCTGGAGAATGCTGTACTTGTTTCCTCGTCTTTAAAACTGCTTTAGACTTTGTCTTGGATGCTGAAGTAGGCTTGATATAAAGCTGTGTAGGTCTGAAAACACCCTCAGAAGCCAATGCCTGCTCAGCGGCTCCGGACCCATCTGCGGGATTAGTTTCCGAAGGGCCAATACCTTGAGTATCCAGAGGCCTATTTGTCTCCACGTGGCAGTTGGAGGCGGCCTGTGGCTCTGAGGTAGCGGGTGTCAGGGGCTGCAAAAGCGCCTAACTGAGCACCGGCAAACCGTCGACTGGCCTAGAAGAGGCTTCGTCGGTTTTGGACCTCGGATGCCTGTCATTTTCTTTCTCCTTACGCTTTTTATGAATTCCGGTCGGTTGTTCAGACGGCATTATATAGTTAAACCTTCGGCCAAAGTAATGAAAAGCAAAATCGTACCGACGGTTAATAGTGCATTGGTTAAATCTAGCACAAAACCGACAACTAGCAATGTTGTGGTCAGGGCCTAGGCAAGGAATACAGTAAGAATGAAAATCCTTATGAGGTATTTGCTTCCCACAAGAAATAAAATTATTAACTTTTTCTGACATCGGTCTTGATCAAGAAAAAAAGTTTCCCCAATGGGGTACTTAGCTTTATAGAAGACTTCGGATCTGAAATTCAATTTCGAAAATCTCAGGAGTCGGCCGACCGGCACTTGCGAACTGCTTTTGATTCGGGCACCGCGCGGCAAGAAAGACTGAAGAAAATGGCGTCGGCTGCATCTTTTATACCCCTGGCTCTCTGACGTCAGGGAAGAGCCAACAGCAACCAACTCCAGACCAGGACTTTGGAATTCAGGCCGACTGCGGTTAGCCTGCCAGCAGGATAACCCAAGTGTAATGAATGCAACAGTGAAACACGATGAACATCCGCAGGATCCTTAGCCAAAGAAGAGTTTTGCGGCATACCAGACTCCGAAAGGGTCTCGGTAGTGGCCTGCGAATCAACAGAAGCGGGCATCAGTGGCTGCGAAAGCGCCTCAAGTACAGGAGGACTGATGACTAGCTTAACGGAAGCGTTGTCGGTAGGTTTGGACCTGTGCAGTTTCTTTCTTTATCTTTACATTTTTTCAGAAGATCTGCTGTCGGATGGCTTACCGAAGCCATATCAGAATTCGAAGACTGTAAACGAAAGTATCGAACTACAATAAGGGCCCGATGACTGATAGTTCTGGCATTGAACAAATCACAGAAGTGACAATGGGGAACATCGTGGTCTGGGCCTAAACAAGTGATGCAGTAAGAGTGGAAGTTTCAGTGTGGTATTTGCTTTCCACAGGCGAGACAACTTTTTCTGACATCGGTTAGTGCAAGAAAAAAGGATCCCCAATGGGGTACTTAGCTTTAGATGACTTCAACTTCAATTCGGAGATGAACTCAAGTAGCGGCTGACCGGCATTCATGCGAACTGCTTCTGCTTCGGACTCCATGCAAGAAAGACTGTTGTAATGGCATCGGCTCCCTTACTTTATACTACTAATGACCTGGCGTCAGTCCTTAAGCAACAGCAATTGAAGCAGAAATACTAAGCCTCTGGTATTCGGGCCGGCCGAGGGCTACCCTGGCAGGTATAACACAAACGTGATGACTGCAACAGTGAAACATGAAAAACATCAGAGACGTCTCCAAAAACTTCAGAGTCGAATGCTGCACCCTGGACTCGACAGGCAGACTTCGGCTCCGAGAGGTCTCCTGATACAAAAAGATAGGTCACAGAGAAGACATCGGATCCACTGATATGGAGATCCTCGAATCAGAGACTGATGGATCCAGATGACTGCGATCCTGTTAACTCTAAGACAGCAGGAGTTAGAGGAGGAACTTGTGTGTGTGTGTGTGTGGGGGGGGGTCGGACTACTTGACCCAAAGGGGTAGGCACCGAGGGAAGACCAATCTGTCCCTAAGCTGAGAGAATCTTCATCACTCTCTCCACATCTTCTGTAAGGCTTCTGGAAGAACAAGCAGAATAAATGAAAGGAAATACTGGTCTCTGCAGTAAGGGAGATAGAAGCCTGCCTGGTACTGGATCAACTAAAGGACAGTTTCAAACAGAGAATCTCCAAAGGCTGCATCTCATCCGGTGGTTTTGTCTGATCAGACTTTGACAGAGCACGATCCATGGAAATTGCTTTTGATGTTGTAGGATCCGAAGCCACAGTCTATTTCCAAGAGTTTTGTCTTTGTCAGTTCAGGGGTTGAGAACGGAAGTCCATTTCCTTGAGGAGTCAGAGGAGGATTTTGACAATGTGGAGGGTTTTGACTTTGGAGACTGGGATATGGCTTCTCCAAAGGAAGGAAGGAGACTGGGATATGGCTTCTCCAAAGGAAGGAAGGAGACCTTTTAATATTAATTTTTTATGTTCTGCTAATGCTCACTTATTGAATCTGTGACAAATTCGACGATCCTCTTGTAAATGTAATGGACCTAGGCAGTACACACAAAGGGAGTGTGTATCTAAGATAAGCAACTTATGTCTGCATTTGGCACATTTTTTGAATCCTGCAGGTTTGTCACTCATTCTTCCTATGACTAAAACCACCAAGATTTAAGTTAAGAACATGAAGAAAAAGGTCAATAAAAATAAGTTATGTACTCACCATAATGTTCTGTGTTGTCAATCTTATTTCATTCTAGACAGTTGGGATTGGTTCCGATCCTCGGAACCACCTCGGCCTTATACAGCCAAAAACTCTCGGGCCAAGTTTCTACCCATAATACCCATGTGCATATTACCTCAGATTAAGTTTGCAAATTACAGCAAGATGAAGTAGATATATTATATGAGAAGAAGCCATGTCCAAGGAAAATACCCTAATGCAAGCCCAGGACAAGGGTACGAACCTCCAGGAAATATAAAGGAGGGGGAAGGAGGGTGGGATGTCAAGAATGAACAAAGACTGACAACACAGATGGAACATTATGGTGAGTACATAACTTGTTTATCTGATGTTGTCAATCTTCGTTTATTCTTGACAGTTGGGACAGAGTCCCCAGCTACTTAACCCTGGGTGGCCTTATGGAAGGAAATTCCTGAGAACAATACAGCCAAAGGATGTTCTTCCCTGGAGACCATATCCAGTTTGTAATGATTGATAAAGGTATGAGGCGTTGCCCAAGTTGCGGCCACACATATTTCATCCACAGAGGCCTTGGAATGAAAACCAGCTGAAGTGGCAATAGATCTGGTTGAGTATGCCCTTAGAGGTGCAGGTGTTTTTCGATTGTTTTGTTCATCAATCAACATAACACAATCTCTTAACCATTTAGATAGGGTCACCTTAGACACAGGTCTACTTATCCTTGGTCCTGAAAAGGAGACAAACAATGGTCTGAAGTTCTACAATCCTTAGTCCTGTCAAGATACATTTTCAGCTATCTGTGAACATCTAACAAATGTAAACAGTATTCGCCTTTGTTAGAAAAATTGGGAAAGAAAACTGGTAAATGAATGGATTGATTGATTGATTGATTGATGTTTGATTAAGAGACCACCTTAGGTAGGAAGGAAGGGTTTAGTACTCAAAGACACGCTGCCTTTATGGAAGATTATGCAAGGTGCTTTCACATAAAGTGCCTGAATTTCTGAAACTCTCCTGGCAGAAGTAATGGCCACTAGAAAAAGGAGTTTTTGAGGAAAGGGATTTGAGGTGACAAGTAGCAGCTGGCTCAAAGGGAGGTAAGTACTAAATACTGTAAAATTAATGTAAGATCCCATGGGGTAATGGATCCTTGAAAGGAGGCTTGATACGTAGGATTCCTTACAGAAACACTTTGCATAAGTGATAGGAAATTAAGGGTTGGTCATCGTATACATTCTGAAAATTAGAGATGGCTGCTAAGGGGGACTAGTTGAAGCAGCTGCTCCTTGGTTGAAGAGGTTCACCAGAAAATCTAAAATTGTTTCAACTGGGGCAGAGAAAGAATCCAAATTATTCTTAGAAGCCCAAAGAGAAAATCTTTTCCATTTACTGGAATGCAGTTTACTGGTGGAAGGTCTATGGGAAGCCAGAATATTTTTTGGCTAGGGAAAGTAATATTAGATTGCCTGGTGACTAATGGAATTGGAAGAACCAAGCAGTGAGCCCGAGGGAGTGAAGATCTGGGTGTGACAGCCCTTCAAGGTGTGACAGAAGATCTGGAACTAGGTCCAGAGTCCAAGGTTGATGGACCAAGTGAGGCCACAGGAAAGGGAACCAAACTTGCCTGAGCCAGAATGGGGCAATGAGGATCACTTTGGATCACAACCTCTGGGCTTTCTTCAGAAAGAGTGGAATGAGGGGAAGGGGGGGGGAGGCATAAAGGAAACTTAGTGACTCTCCCTGTATAGGGAGTAGGGCAAAGTATGTGCTGCACTTGTTGTTTACTGGGGAGGCAACTAGAGCGTAGCAAGACTCAACCCCATCGGCGAAAGATCCATTTGTCACTTTGGGATTTAGAGACCATTCATGTCACAGTAGGATGCGTCTGCTCAACATGTCCGCTATCATGTTGAAGCTCGCTGGGATGTGCAGTGCCACAAGAAAGCGGTTGGAGGACATTGCCCATCGCGAAACTCTGAGAGCTTCCCAGCAAAGGGGGTAGGCCTTGGTTCCCCCCCGTTTGTTGATGTACAAGAATACCAACATGTTCTCTGATTGGATTGCAAAATTTCCTGGAGGAAGAGTATTTTGAAAGGCTTGCAATTCTAGGAGCACTGCTCATCTCCAGGACACTGATGTGCAAGTTGGCCTCTTGAGGAGACCAAGTGTCTTGGACTGTCTTTCCCAGATAACGCCCCCCACCCCATCTGGGAGGTGTCCGTGATAGCTATGGCCTTGGGTTGAGGGGGAACAAAAGGCCGACCCATAAGGATCTCTTCTGACTCCATTCACCAGGACAGATTTTTCTTGCAGCTTTCCATTATCAAGATCAGATGACTCAACAAATGAGTAAGGATGGACCATTGTAAAGCTAGAAGCCACTGAAGTATTCTCATGTGGAACCATGCCATGGGAACTAAGAGATAGCTGCTGCCATGTTACCCAGGGTCCAAGGAAGAAGAGCGAGCATCTTTTGTTTTGATAAAATGGATTGAACTTGGTATCTTATCTTCTGTAGTCTGTGAAAGGGTAGAGATGCTATGGAGGAGACTGTATTGAGTCATGCCCCTATGTACTCCAAGTCCTGAGTGGGAGACAGCTGAGACTTCTCGTAGATCACTGTGATGCCTAGGAACCTGAAGAGATGCACAATGAAGTCTAAGGTTTGGGCAGTAGATAGCTGGTGGGGGCAGTGGGAAGCCAGTCATCTTGATAAGGAAACACCACAAATCCATTTAATCTCACGTGGGCTGTGACGGCCACCATGCATTTGGTGAATACCCTGGGGGCCATGGTGAGACCAAAGGGCAGCCCTCTGAACTGGTAATGATTGGCTCCTAGTCGAAAGCAGAGGAACCTTCTTGAGTGCTTGTCTATTTTTAAGTGATAATACACATCCTTCTCTAGAAAGGTGAGAAGAGACTGAATCGTGACCATCCGTAATTTTTGTCCACAAAAGTAAAACAGTATTAGTGCAGTGACAAGTCCTTTACTAATAAGGGAAGACTAGCAAAACAAAAAACTAACCAACTATGAGCAGAGATAAACAGTAGTTAACTCAAAAATTCAAAGTCCACAACTTACTTGAAGAGTTGTTTTTTTTAGTAATAGTTGTTTATTCCAAGAGTTTAAAATCCAAAATGGAGTTAGAAGTGCTAACTTCACAAGTTTAAAATCCACAAACATACTTAAAAAGTTGTAAGTGCAAAAGACACTTTCACCCAGATAGGCTTCATCAGGCAAAGAAACTGAGCAACACATTCTGCTTAGCTTATATAATCAAGGTATACTCACATGATCTAGTCACATGTTAAAATTGTAGTCACATGGTAAGACAAAAAATAAGTAAAACACTCAAAAAATTGTATGCATAAAAATGTAGGTGATAAAAACAGTAAGAAATGTAATAAATAATGAAGATACTTGTAAAATTTAGATTTTTCAATTTTGTAAACATATAGAGCATGAATACAAAAAGTTCAGTGTATTTGAGTATGTTAGTACTTCAAATAAGGCTTAATGGTAACCATGTCATGCAAGCCAAGGAGTATATGTGCCTTAAATCTAAAAATCCATTGCAGTTGTATCCTCTAATTGTATGTCACACATTTTAAGCGGTGCACAAATAACTTGCAAAAGAGCAAATTAAAAAATATGAATCAGATCTGTATTAAGAATATGTTTATACAAGGCATTTTTTGAACACTCCTCCTGATGTCAGACATGTGTTGACCTACTCTCTCTTTTCATTTTCTATTTGTCTTGCTTATGTAGTAGGCTTCGCACCTGGAGCGGTTTGCTATGTATATTAAGTATTGTGCGCTGCAATTACCAAATGCTCTTAGACATCCAGTCCAAGATGCAGCTTTTGAACCAATAAACTTGTCAATATTAATGTATTTGAAAAAAAGTGCAATCATTACATCTGCACATTCCTTGCTTATAAGTGTAAAAGTACGATGCATTTTTTGGTTGCTCTTTAAGTTGCTAGCTCTTCTACAACTGTGAATCTGATATGATATTCCTTAGCTCGGGTGTCTCACAGTCTAGACCAGCATTTTTTAATAGTGTTCTTTATGACTGGTGAATTTCTATCATGTGTAAGAGTATCTTAGTTTGATATGATTATGACTGGTGGACAATCGCACAGCTCTGTTGGTGGTTAGCAGGAGTGTGTATTCTGTGGATCTCTTGTTTATCTCATTTATAATCTCTTGTTTAATTGTTTTAACTTGTTGACTATAACCTCTCTGTATGAATTCTGAAGCAGTCTTTCTAGTTGCTGTTCCATTAGTGGATGGTTTTATGTACATAGTAGTATCTATCTGTTAGTTTAGGGTTAGGTTATGTCAAGAAAATTAATTGTATGAATGGATACTTCAAATTTAAACTTTAACAAATCAGTGGTTGTAGAGATGTATGACTCAGATTTCCTGAATTCTTCTAGTGTACCTTCCCATAATAAGAAAAGGTTGTCCAGAAACCTTTTATAAAATTTCACATTTCTGAGATAGGGATTATTTTCATTGACTATATGTTGTTTCTCCCACTGGTGCTTTACAATGTTGGCATAGGTGTTGTCGACTAGGGTACCCATCACCAGGGTTCCTATTACCATACTGAAGAACATCAAATGGCCTTAATGCTGGAAATGCCATTCAACAATGTGCTTTTTGTGAGATCGCAGTACACTGAAGATCTGAATATTTGCCCTTTCCTTACTGTAGTGCAATCTTGGAGTTGGTACACATAATTAGCGGTGAGGGGGGCACAACCCCCCAAAAATGCAACTTCGAAGTCCGGCATTTTCGGCTTTCAGGACGGTCGATGTTTAGTGTCTTCAGTGTTCTAATATAGAACCCCCATCGCCACACCTCTTGCCTGTTTGTAAAACTTCTTTTGATATAAAAAGATGTTATTGGTTAAGTATAACGTCCAATAATTCACAAATAACATTAATGTGACACTGTGTATAATCAGAGAATTCAGGTAAATGTTGTTTAACAAATCAAATTCCTACCTCATTGGGAATAACTGTAAACAATTTACATCTAATGTAACAAGAAAACAGTTTTTTGGTGGGTGTAACATAAGCCATTCTGACAGATGAGAAATGAAATCAGTTGTGCCCTTGATAACGGTACCTGTTACATGCAAATATTTCTTAAGCTGGTTATCAAAGTAGCTCGATAAGGGATCTGTCGCCCAGATTTCTGCTGACACTATTGGTCTAAGCAGCGCAGATGCAAGGGATTTATAGACTTTAGGTATGGCATATATTACAGTTAGAACAGGACTATCAGTTCTAAAGTACTGGTATAATTCTTCTCCAATGAGGTTGTCCTTGAGCACATTTTCTAGTCTTAAGGAAATCTGCTTAATTATCTGATTCCCCAGTTGTTTGTGTATTTGCTCATAATCCGAGGTGGCTAATATGGAGAGCATTTGATTGTTACAGTAGTCATAGTTCATAATCACAGTACCCCCACCTTTGTCTGCTGGTTTCATGACTACGATTCTTGACTGCCTGCATCTCTGATGCAGTCAAGTTAAAGTATTTACTGTGCTTGTCACTGTAAAAATGTTTATATAGCTCTATTTCCACTGATTTTTCAAAGGCCAAAACAAACGGATTGTTAGGTGGTATAAAGATACTTGAACGTTTGGGTACAATTCAGTGGAGCACTGTTCTCTTGGAAAAGAATCTTAAGGTTAAGAGAACGAGTAAAAATATTTAAGTTCTAGCAACATTTATCAATATCCATTTGAGTGGAGGGTACAAATGTTAAATCTTTAGATAAAACTGACAGTTTATCCGAATTTAAAGTATAAGACGATACATTTATTACAGTTGATTCATTGCGTGCTGGAACTTCATTTGGCTCCTGGTTACGTACTGAGTAGTGCCCCTATGTACTCAAGTCCTCAGTGGGGGAGAGCTGAGACTTCTCATAGTTCATTGTGATGCCTAGGAACCTGAAGAGATGCATGATGAAGTCTAAGGTTTGGGTCAGTAGATGCCTGGTGGGAGCGGTGAGGAGCCAGTCGTCTAGATAAGGAAACACCAGGAATCCATTTAATCTCACGTGTGCCATAAAGGCTGCCATGCATTTGGTGAACACCCTGGGGGCTGTGGTGAGACCAAAAGGCAGAGCTCCGAACTGGTAATGGCTGGCTCCTAGTCGAAAGTGGAGGGACCTTCTTGAGTACTTTCTATTTTTAAGTAATAATACAAATTTTGAAGGTCTATAGAACACATTCAATCTTTCTCTAGAAAGGAAAGAACAGACTGAACCATGACCATCTGGAATTTTGTCTGCTAAACAAACTTGTTCAGAAGGCTGAGGTCCAGTATTGGCCTCCAGTCCCCTGTCTCTTTTGGCACTAAAAGGAATCTTGAGTAAAACCCAAATTCTAACTGGTATGGAGACACTTTTTGGATGACTCTTTTTTTGTAGCAGCCTTTGTATTTCTTTGGCGGCTTGATTCCTTTGGTGGGGTGGAACATCAGGGATTTTTCTTCAAGAACATGGAATAATGTTGAAGGGGATAATGTAGCCTCTGGCAAGGATTTTCTGCACCCAAGAATCAGATGTTAATTGTTACCAGGCTGACAGGTACAGAGAAAGTCTTCCCCTGACTGCTTCCAGAGGTAAGCAATTGGGCCTCCTTTCAGGAGCGCTGTTTCGGCTGTCCAGAGAAGGAATCCCTGGACCCCTGGTTTCGAAGGCCACCTCTGCCTCGGGGTCATCTCCTATCTGAGCTCCACCCTCTACCTCGAGGGGAGCCGATGCCACATGTGTCATGGAAAGGTCCCTGGGATTCCTTGAACCACATTTTTGATTCCTGCAGAAGGATCGTTGAGGGGTGGAAAAATGAACACCTATTGTAGACAGGGTCTAACCATCCTTTTCACAACTGGCTAGTCTGTCCTTTACTTTTGGGCTGAATAAGGAAGAGCAGTCAAACACAGCATTGATGAAGGAAGAATTGAAGGGCTCCGCAAAGTCACACAAGCGCATTCAGGCGTGTCACCTAATGGCAACACTGGAACCCACTGCTCTGGTCGTCCCTTCTGCTGCATGAGCGATGAGTCGCATGGACAAGTTCGATATAGACTCCAGGGTGACTAGCTACAAGGCAAACTTATCTTGTACCTCGCTGGACACAGCCCCAGCTAGAGTTTCTGATAATTCTTTAATTAGGTCTCTCTGGAGTCTAGTAAAGTGTGCCATAAAGTTCAAAGACCTAAGTGCGAAGGTTGATGAAGCATAAACCTGCTTTCTAAAACTGTCCATCGTCCTAGACTTCCTGTTAGGAGGATGTACAGAAGGTCTCTCATTGACTAGTTCCTTTTTTGTGGCAGCTGGCACCACCATGGCATCTACTGACAAACCTTTTGCCCAATACTGGTGGTCTTCTGATGGTGATAATATTTTGTAAGGTCTCCAGGAAATGGGCTCTATGGCATCAGGAGTCTTCCAAGCCCACTGCGCAATTAGCTTGATGAGGGCATCAGTCGGTGGGGGTATGCAAAAAGCAGATGGTCAGGCACCGAAGGCTTGCAAGTACATGGTTTCCTCCAAGGATGGGTCTTGGGACTTCCAGTTACCCCTCCATTTCAGAACTTCTAGGATGTCTCCAAAGGAGATATCCTCAAGAGGTGACAGTGGGGAACCCTCCCTGTCATCAAAATCAGTGTCTTCCATGACAGATTCTTCAAGGGAATCCAGATGCTTCCTCTTGCATGTCCTCCTTCGGAGTGGCTCCTCAGTAGGAATCTCTGGGGAGGAGTCAGAAGAGGAGGGGCCCTGTACCTGGGCAACTTGAAGCTTCAGTGCTCGGTGTCCTGTCAGAGACTGATGTCAAATTTGGACCAGAGGAAATGGAAATATGGCACTCCGATGCAGGTGGGGCCTGTTGGGAGCCTGCGGAGGCCAAGACCCTCTCCATAACCTGAAAGGCGGTACCCCCTGAAGAGGAGGAGTGGGAGCCCAGAGCCAAGAAACACCACCTTGGAAATGAGGTCACATCTCGCTCAGAGAGTCGGCCTTCCAAGGTTGGAGCTGGGGAAAGACCCTCAACTGACAAAGTTCCTGGATCCGAAATCAGCACCATTCCAAAACTGGGTGCCGAATGGAGAACCACGGAACTCACAGTGGGGTCCCGGCCCTGAGACTCAGTTGGCTCCACAGCAGGAACCGACGATGTCAGAGCAATATCCGGTGCTAAGGTGAAAACATCTAGCAGCGCTGAAACAGCTGGTACCAGGGGAATCAAAGTGCATGGCTCCGAAACTGCAATCAAAGCCAGAGGAGAATAAACAGGAGATCTGGAAGAAAAGGTCCCCAATCCAGATGGGAGAGGGACCTTAGAAGGGGCAGGAATACCTCTGGCCAGCAACAGTTGATCCACCAACGTTACAACATTTAACTCCGAAAGACTCCTGGAGGACCACACTGAAAGGGACAATGTAGACTTTGGTCGTTCAAGGAAAGGGCTAGGAAACTGCCTCATGGAGGGGTCTATAGTTGTGGAATATCGCGTCCTGGCCATTTCTAAAATAGACTTTGGCACCAAGAGGATGGGCTGAGACTGTGGAGGTGCTGATGCAACCATTTTTTGAGCCAAAGGCGAAGTCCGTGTCGAGCCAGAAACTATAAAGGCTGGCACCGGAACCATGGAAGTTGACCATGCTGAGGAGGTACTAGACTGCAGTTTTGGAACTTTGGCTGTCATTTCCAAGGGATGTGGAACCGAGGGTTTATGTTGTTTCGGAACCAAAGGAAAAAATGGTGATGTTGGTACCGAATGGCTTTTCTTTTTCGGTAAGTCCTGTGTTGTGTCGGCCTTGGACAAGGCTCAACTAAAAGGAGATTTGAGTAGACCTTTCAGCAGGAGCTTGTTCCCACACACTGCTAAGGTTCTTTGACTGAAAAAAGAAGTTATGTACTCACCATAACTTTCCATCTGAGTAGAGTTCTACTTCATTTGTCTTCAACCTGTGGGATACCATATCCATATCGGATCCCAGCCAGTAACCTTACTAGCATCTGCTCCGAGCTCCAAGCTCCTCCCCTTACACATAATACACCTCCACTACCTTCCAACTCTCAGATCGAGTTTGCTAAATCTTATACTGATAACCCGACCTGAAAAAATACTTGTGACCTATAACTGCAGCCCGTAGGCTGTTCATACGCCAAGGTCCGGGGGAAGGAGGGAAGGACGGTTGAAGACAAATTAAGTAGAACTACTCGGATGGAACGTTACAGTGAGCACATAACTTCTTTATCTGAAGTAGTTTACTTCATTTGATCTACAACCTGTGGGACAGAGTCTCCAGCTACTAAACTCCTGGGAGGCCCTCATGGAAGGATATTCCAGAGCACTGTGGAACCAAAGGATGCTCTCCTTCTGGAAGTCAAATCCAATTTGTAATGAGAAATAAATGTATGAGAAGATGATCAAGTAGCTGCAGAACAAATATCATCCAAAGAAACTCTAGACCAAAAAGCTGCAGACGTAGCCATTGATCTAGTTGAATGAGCTCTCACCTGAGATGGAGGAGACATGCCTCTGTCCTTATAGACCTGAAGGATGTATGAAGAAATCCATGTACCAATAGTGACCTTAGAGATAGGTTTCCCCAAAAAAGGTTTACAGAAGGATACAAACGATCAAATTTACGGAAATATTTTGTCCCGTGTAAATAGAATCATAACTGCCTATGAACATCCAGCAGGTGGAGTTGTATTCCATCTTGTTAGTAAAATTAGGAAAGAAGATAGGCATATTGATGGTCTGATCGATATTGACTGGTGATGCCACCTTAGGAAGAAAGGATGGATTGGTCCGAAGGAAAACCCTATCTTTGTGAAAAATCATATAAGGAACTTTGATGGACAAACCTGCAGTTCTGAAAGCCTTTTGGCAGAGGTAATAGCCACCAAAATATTTCAGATCTGCGGTTGCAGCAGGTTAGAAAGGTGGAGAGACCAAAGCTTGAAGAACGATAGTAAGGTCCCATGGGGAAACAAGATCTTTGATCGGGGGGGCGGCGGGTGTAACAAAAAAATGCCTTTAATAAAGGCTTTATACAGTCTGGAGGAGGCGAGGCAGAATTCTCACCGACATGAAAATGAGAAATGACAGACAACTGAACCTTGACAGTAGAAGAACTAGCTCTGTGTAGAAAAATATCAGCTAGAAAATCAAGAATAGTGGAAATAGGAGCTGTGAAGGGGTCTAAACTCCTTTAAGAGTCCCAAAAGGAAAAACGTTTCCACTTGCTGCGATAAACTTTCCTGGTCGAAAACTTATGAGCAACCACCAAAATAGACCTAACTGAGGAGGATAATCCAGGAGTCTTAGCATCATGGGAACTGGAGCAGCCAAGCTGTGAGAGCTTCAAACTGTCCAGATTCGGATGAGGAACCCCCCGAAGGGTGTGAAATCAGATCCTGAATGGGATCCAAGATCCAAAGCGGAGCCAGAAGGTAAGACCAAAGGAAGGGAAACCATACCTGGCGAGGCCAAAACAGGGCAATGAGGATCACTTTGCTCCCCAGTCAACAAGCTTTCTGTAGAAACCTCGAAATAAGAGGTACTGGAGGGTAAGCATACAGAAGACCGGGAGGCCAAGCATGTACTACAGCATCTCTGGGGGACTCCCCTGGCAGGGGCTTCAGAGCGAAAAACCCGCTGCACTTCGCATTGGAAGGAGATGTGAAGAGATCACAGCAAGGCTGACCTCACTCGCGAAAGATCTGTTCCGCTACTGAAAGATTCAGAGACCACTCGTAAGGCATCAGAATAGTCTGACTTAACCTGCCCGCTAGGATGTTTGACCGTCCCGGAATGTGCATTACGATGAAAAAGTGACCGGTGGAGATCGCCCAGTCCCACACTCTCATCGCCTTGCGACAAAGGGGGTAAGATCTGGTCCCTCCCTGTTTGTTAATATACCAGACCACTGACATGTTGTCTGACTGAATTGTAATCATTCCCAGAGGAAGAAAGGCATGAAGGGGCTGCAATGCCTAAAAGGACCACCCTCACCTCTAGACAATTTATGTGCAAGCTGGTCTACAGGGGATCACAGACCTTGGACTGTCCTGCCCGAACAATGCCCCCTCCAGAGTTGGGAGGTGTCCGTGGTCACTGTGGCTTGGGTCGGGGCTGGAACAAAGGGTCATCCCTCCAAAATGTCCAGAGAACACATCCACCATATGAGGTACGACCAACAGACTCGACTGAGTTGTACTGAATATGCCAATGGAAGTTCCAACAGGGACCATTTGTACAGCTAGAGTCCACTGTAGAATTCTCATATGTAACCGGGCACACGGGAGAAGGGTTATGGTCGCCGGCATTGAACCTAAGGCCCTCAACACTGACTCTGCCGTTGGGAGATGAGAATGGTAGATTAGAAAGACATGCATCCTCAGATTTTGTGCTCTCTCCGAGGCCAGGAAGATTTTGCAATGTAAAGTATCTATCCTTGCGCCAATGTAGTCTACCACCTGTACAGGATCTAGGAGCAATTTGGATGAGTTGATTGTGATCCCCAAGTGCAGGGCAAGGATCAAGAAATAATCCCTGGTTTGGGAGAGTAGATGCCTGGTGGGAGCAGTGAGGAGCCAATCGTCCAGGTACGGATAGGCCTGAATCCCCTGAAGCCTCAGGTGAGCCGCTACCACCACCATCACTTTGGTGAACACCCTGGGGGCTGTGGTGAGACCAAAGAGTAGGGCTCAGAATTGGTAATGACTGACTCCTAGCCGGAAGCAGAGGAACCTCCTGGAGCTTCTGGGCATTTTTATGCGATAGTAAGCATTCTGGAGGTCTAACTAGCACATTCAGTCACTCTCTTGCAGGTACGGCATGATTGACTGTAGTGTGACCATCCGGAACTTCTCTTTGGCAACAGACAGGTTCAGGGCAGAAAGGTCCAGAATGGCCCTCAAGTCCCCCGTTGTCTTTGGCACCAAAAAGAACCTGGAGTAGAAGCCCAATCTGGACTGATCTAGGGGGACGGTTTCGATAGCTCGTTTTTCTAGCAGCTTGGAAATTTCCTGTGCTGCTGCCTCCTTTTGCGTGGGTGGTACATCTAGGAGGTGTTTGGGAGATTTTGGGGGACCCACAAAGGGGATAGAGTGCCCTCTGGATATGAACTGAAGCACCCAGCGGTCTAATGTTATGGACTTGTATGACGCCAGATGCAAGGACAATTGTCCCCCGACTGCCTCCAGAGTAGAGCAGTCAGGCTACCCCTCAGGGATGCTGTCCGGGTCTGTCCGAGAAAGGTTCTAGAGACCCAAAATTCCTCACACACCCTCTGCCTTTGGGCCGGCGTACATTTTGTCCCCCTCTGCTTCTGGGGGAAGAAGAGCCCCGAGTATCCCAGGAATACTATGGACTTCTGGAACCAGATCTTCTTTTGCCCTCTCTGGTTCTGGGAAAAGGACCTTTGAGGGTTCGCGAAGCAGATCCTGATGGCAGACAGTGTCTTCCAATCCTTCTCACTCTGGACTAACGTCTCTTTGACGATCTTACCAACAAAAAAAGTCGATCCGTCATAAGGGGCATTGGCAAAGGATGCCTTGAAAGTTTCCAAAAATTGACATAATCTGAGCCAGGTGTTGCACCTCATGGACACCTGGGTCCCAGCCGCCCTAGCCGCTCCTTCAGTAGCATGTGAAAGGAGTCGCATGGATGTGCTGGAGACTGCTTTCAAAGTGGCCATCCTCGCGGAGAATGAGACCCTGTCCTCCTGCAACATAGACTTAGGGGGAGACTCCTCCAGCTCCTTTACCAGGTCGCTTTGGAGTCTCGTGACATGGGCCAGGTAAGTTCAGCGTCCTAACAGAAAAGGTAGCTGAAGCATAAACCTGCTTCCCTAGGGGGTCCATCATCCGCAACTCTCTGTCAGGAGGATGAACAGAGGAACTCTCCTGGGCTAGTTCCTTCTTTGTGGCTGCTGCTACCACCACTGTTCCATGCCGGCCTATCAGAAGGTGGACTCAAACTCTTGTCAGGCCTTTTGGGAATTAGTTCCACATTGTCCGGCTCCTTCCATGCAGAGAGGTGACCAGGTCCACCAAGGGATCTACGGGAGGGGACACCCAGGAAGTAGATGGGCCCATGCCAAAAGCTTCCAGGAACACTGACTCGTAAGAAGGTTTGGGGGGCAGACAAACCTCCCCGTTGAAGAATTTCCATGAAGTCTCCAAAGGAGACATCCTCGGGAGGTGACTTGAGAGAACCTTCCCCATCATCTAAGTCCATATCCTCAGTGAGGGACTCGGGGGAGTCCAAATGCCTCCTTTTGCACGTATGCTTGCGAGGCACCTCTCTGGGGGGGGCTCTTCAGGGGAAATCGCAAGCCACTTGTTCCTCAGGGGGAACCTTCTGGGGCTCCTCGAGCATGGGCTGTCTCTCTGGAAAAATAATGTGAATCGTAGAGAGTGCCGGGGGGGGGGTTGGGGAAGAGTCCAAGGAAACAGTCAGAGGTCTCAATCCAGTGGAGAGAACCCTTTCTACTATGTCGAACGCAGAGGGAGAATGAACCTCCTGTGGAACCAATAAGGAGGCCAGTCTCCCCGGATCCAACGAGGGGATTGGAGCCGGGCCTGAAGTGGACGGAGCTCTGAGGGAGGGGAACTTGGCTCAACAAAGGTAGAGCCGATGAAAAAAGTTTCACTCCCTCGGATCAGACACCCAAGCTCCGGCTCAGAGAGTGGCTCAGATCTGAGCTGGTCGGATCGGACAATCTCCAGGCAGCTGTCGGCATCAAGGAAGCAGGTGCCGTCGGCGCCAACCCCCTGACTAAAGCCATCCTAGGATCCAAATACTCTGAACCCGGTGGACGGATCGGAGAAGGAGAAATCGGTTGTAAAAAAGGAAGCGAGCTCCCCCCTCCTAAGGGAGAGGGGGCTGGCAGGACCCCCATCTGAATCCAAGTACGAATGAACCTCCTCATCATTTTATCCAGGTTGACTTCAGATAAAGACCAGGTGGACCTTGACGAGACCACAGACTCTGACCTTGCGGGTTGGGGCACCAAGGCGCTAGATGCACAGTGTGTCTCCTTCGGCTCCAGGGAAAACCTCAGAGATCAAAGCCAAGGGGAGTCATGGATCCTAAGTGTCTTGACATGTGAAGGGAGGTCCGGAGACCTCTTACGTTTTTCTCTCGATTTCGACTCTCTCTCTCCTTCTCTCTGCCTCTTTTCTGCTCCGCTTCCGCAGGCTTTTGCACAGGAGGTTGAGTTCCAGCCTGGGAGGGAGGAGAAGCCAGGGGAAGAGAAGGAGAGGCGGCCACAGCAGCCGCAGTGACAGAAGCCGAAGACAAGGCAACTGTCTCAGAAGAAGGAAGAAGGCCTTTCAGGGACAACTTGGCCTTCCTGTCTTTGATGGCACACGGGTTAAACCCCGTGCATATAGTGCGATCTGTACTAAGATAGGACACGCCCAAGCACATAACGCAAAAAGTGTGGCCATCCACAGGGGACAACTTATGGCCACACTCAGTGCATCTTTTAAGTATTGGCTTATCAGCCATAGTTATCAATGGAAAAAATAAACAGTATTTTTTCCTCACTGAAACACCCACTCACCACACTCACACAGAACACACAGAGAGGGGAGGTCGAGCAAACACACACACCAACTACTCTTAAAACTAAGCTAACTCTAGAAAACTCGACGCACCAAGCGAGGGGAGGAGAAAGGGGAACCTACACTATCACTACCTAAAGTTAGTAGAGAAAAAAAGAGACTTAGAGTTTTACACCCACTTACAACCTGGAGCTCAGGACATTACGATGCTTCAACTAGCCGTGGCAAATGAGATCTGGGGGTTGGAAGGTAGTGGAGGTGTACTATGGGTAAGGGGAGGAGCTTGGAGCTCTGAGCAGATGCTAGTAAGGTTGCCGGCTCGAATCCGATACGGATCCTGTATCCCACAGGTTGAAGACCAAATGAAGTAAACTACTTCAGATCCTTTACATATATATCACAATCCAAATCTAGGTGAGGCGCACCTAGGCAGTAAACACAAGAAATGTGCCAGTCGGAACTGGGCATCTTTGTATTACAACCTTGGCAACGTTTGAAACTGGACGTCCCTTTTGAAGGTTTATTCGACATTTTGAAAAAGGGCAAAAACACACCCAAGAAAATTACGCTCACACACACGAAAAAAAAAGGTGGGTGGGGGGGATCTACCAACAATGGTAGATAAGATTACCAGAGGTAACAGTACCAACAATGGTAACCAAGGAAAAATCCCAAAAAAGGTTACAAAGAAAACGGTATAATCAAAGAAAGAAAAAATATATAAATCACTTATGGCTGACACATCTTGCTGATAGAGTGGCAAACGACATCTGAATACACACATGGGCATTATGGGTAGAGACTTGGCTCGAAAGGTTTTGGCTGGGGCGAGCTGTACAAGGCCAAGCCGGTTTCGGGGATCAGAACCGATCCCAACTATCAAGAACAAACAAGATTGTCAACATCTGATCTCTTTTTTTTTTTTCTTTTTAAACAGGCGAGAGAAAGAAGGAGAAGGAATACGCACAATAGTAACCACGACTATGACCAGGTCGTAAGAAGAGGAAGAGTGAAGAAAAGTAAATGAAAATATTACAACTCCTAAGTTCAACAGAGGAGGAGAAGCAAGGGGATACCAACAATGGTATGTCAAAAATACAACGAAGTCATAAGGGCAAGGGTGGAAGACAGAAAATTTTAATTGACAGCAAAAACAGTAAGTTTTTAAAAGGAAATAAAGTAAACAAACTATGAAAAAGAAATGTGATGGAAGAGGTTAATAAGAAATAAACTGTACTTATCTAAACTCTGGAGAGACTGGTAGACAATGCCCATTAGCTAGAAGCAGCAAACGAAATATGGGGTATTTGGTAAGGTGCACTGTGGTAAGGGAGAAGCTCCAGAGATGTGGTGGCTGTGAGCTGTAGCATTGGCCAATTCAGATCCGATGGACTGGATCTGAACTCACTTGTGAGGACAGAATGAAGACTGACAACATCAGATCTCCTGTTACTTCTCTACCTTGAAGTGGAGGCTTCTAGTCTACTCCTGGCAGATTTAGATAACCGTGAGAATTACCATCTTCTAAACCCCATTTTCTCTGGTACTGAGTGTGTTACTGGGAATAAAATGACAAGGAAATAAGCAAGAGAGAAACAGGGAGGCAACCAAGGGCAGAAGGTAAACATGGAATTCTACCCAGGAGCCTCAGATGAATAGATAGGTATTGGACAAGCCACTGACTGCTCTACTCAACAAATTTAAGGAGGGGTGGATTGTAACAAGTAATTACAGACAAGCTGTAATAGTGCCTTTTGGAAAAGGATGAGCAAACAGCTCAGCATGAAAAGTACAGTTGTGTACACTTACCATAAATGTAGATGTTTGAGTGTATTCACTGTTGCAGTCATCACCTGTGGGTTATCCTTGCTGTGGTAGCCCTCTGCCGGCTCGAATACCAGTGTCTATGGTTTTTTTTGCATCGGTTGCAGTCGCCTGTAGTTTAACGTCAGGTAGTCAGTGCTATAAAGCAAGGCAGCTGAAGTCATTACATCAGTTTTTTTTCCCTAACGCTTCAGAAGCACAAGGAAATAAGGTACAGTGGTTCTGGTGACTAAAAGCCACCATGGGAAGCTTATATCCCCCTAGGGAAAGAGAATATAAGGGGGATGGAGGGAGGGAAACCAGGACTGCAACAGTGAATACACTTGAACATCTACATTTATGGTAAGTGTACACAACTGCACTATGTTCTTCGTGTTTCACTGCTGCAGTCATCAAATGTAGGAGTACTCCCAAAGCTGAGGAGAGGGGTGGAAGGACAGGCTAGAGCCCTAGGCATGGGGCAGCATGCACTGCAGAACTGCAGAGGAAAACCTAGCCCTAGACTTAGAAAAAAAGAGGTAGGTGGTAATGCTTTGTAAAGGTATGGATAGAGGACCAGGTGGCAGCTTCCAGTATGTCCCTGGTGGGGGCTCCTCTGAGGAAGGCTGTGGAAGTGGAGGCTGTCCTAGTAGAATTGGTACGAATAGACTTGGAGGGGGTTCCCATGTAGTCTTTAGCAGAAATTAATACAGTGCGATACCCATTTGGAAATGGTTTGCTTGGAAATGGGCTTCCCCTCTGCCCCTGGGGAAAAGCTGACAAGCAGCTGGTCTGTTTTTCTGAAGGGTTTAGTATGGTCCAGATAGTATCGGAGTTGTCTGTGCATGTCTAGCGAGTGCAGAATTCTTTCCCCCTTGTTTTGAGGATTGGGAAAGAAGGTGGGTAGATGTATGGTCTGGTTGAGGGTCACATCAGATACCACCTTGGGCATAAAAGAGGGGTTAGTCCTCAGGGAGACCCTGTCTGCATGGAAAATGATGAAGGGCTCAACAGCCATGAGTGCCTCAAGTTCTGAAACCCTTCTGGCTGAGGTGATAGTAGAAAGGCAGTCTTCCAGAAGAGGTATTTCAATTCTGTTGAAGCAGCAGGTTCGAAAGGAGGTAAGGTTAGTTTTTCTAAATCATAATTCAGGTTCCAGGCTGGTGTGGGAGGTTTTCTGGGAGGTCTGATATTAGGAGACCCTCTGAGGAATATGTTTAATCAAAGGATGAGAGTAGATGGGTAGGTCTGAATTGTAATGGGTTGAAATTGCTCAGGCATGGATTTTAATAAGAAGAGAAGGAGAAGACACTTTTGAGCAACTCTGCTAGGTAATCCAAGATAAGAGGGATGGAAGGATGTGAGGTACTGACCCTCTGGACTGGCTCCAGGAGCAGAATCTTTTCAATTTCCCTGCATACGATTTTCTGGTGCTAGGCCTTCTGGCCTCTGTGATAATGTCTAGGACCTGTTTGCTTAACAGGGACTGTTTGTTAGCTTTTAAAGTATAAGCCATGCTGAAAGATTGAGAGTCTGCAACTCTGGGTGCAGTATCACCCCCCCCCCCAACCTGAGTCAAGAGATATGAGATCAGGGGAAGTTGCTTGGGAGGCTGCAAAGTCAGGCTGCGCAGTAAGGGGTACCAATGCTGTCCGGGCCAATCTGGAGCAATGAGGATGGCTTTTGGTCTCTCCTCCCTTATTTTGGTCAGTACCTTGGGAATAAGAGGCAGAGGAGGGAATGCGTACACAAAGAGGGAGTTCCAAGGGAAGGTCAAGGCATCCACCTTCCATGCTAGGAGGTGATATTTTTATTTATTATTTATTTTATTTATTTGCAGTTGGTTAACTAGGATAGTCCATTGGCCAATAAGAACCCGTTTTCAATGGAGTCCTGGGGAGAAAAGCTCCAAGACAAAACAAAGACTACCGCAATTACAATTACATTTTAGGTTACATTAAGTACAAAAAACAAACACTGCATTTGTAAATGTACAGTTTCTTGAAATGGAATAGTACAATTTCTTGAAATGGAATAGTACAATTAAAGAATTATAAGAAATTATTTACAATTGGCTTAGTATTTGCTAGATGCAAAAATAAAATTAGAGTCTGAAATAAATGAGATAGTTGCCTGTAGGAAGAGGAGAATAGGCTATGTGGGGTGGGAGCAGGAGCATTCCCACTTGTATGCTAGATGTGAGTGAAGTGATTTTTTAAAGGAAGAGAGGTTTGTGGTGGTACGGATGGAGGGAGAGAGTTCCACAGGCATGCCAGAGCAAAGGACAGGAGGTTTTGTCCTGGGGGACGAAGAGGTTTGTACAATTCTATTAGGTTTTGTTTGTTAGATCTTAGGAGTCTTTCTGGGTGGTGCATTTTAAAGGTAGAGGAAAGGGAGGGACAGAGGGAGGGGTGAAAAATGAGTTTGCGTGCATAAGTAAGTTGAGTATAGGTGAGATAGTTGGGTAGTTCTAACCAGTTTAGTTTGTGGAGAGATGCACAGTGATGGGTTGATGACTTGTGACTAGTGGCAAATTTGGCAATTTTATTATAACAAGAGGACAGTTTTGTCTTGAGAGAGGACTGTAGGTTTGTTAGGAGAGGGGCACCATAAAGGAGGGAAGGGATGAGAAATGTAGTAGAGAGAGTGAACTTAGTAGATGCAGTGAGGTAGCGGATACTCCCTGGTACAGAACTTTTGCAGCTGGTGGTTGAGGTGCGAAGCAAAGAGTTCCACCTCAGGAGTACCCCACTACTGACTGATATGCAGAAAGATTTCCCTGTGGAGCTGCCATTTATGGGGGTCCACTTAGTTTCTGCTTAGGTGGTCTGCCAGGGTGTTGTTGACCCATAGTAGGTATCGGGCAATTAGGTATAGACCCATGGAGGCGGGTGTCAGCCAGAGGTTCATGGCTAGCCTGCACAGAGAGTAAGATTAGGTCCACCCTGTTTGTTGATACACCACATTCCTGTGGTGTTGTCTGTTTTTATAAGGAGAACCCCCGGCCTGAGATGGGGTTTGAAGTAAGGTTTGCTGTGGATATTTTATTTATGGAGCTTGCCACAATAAAAAAACTCTGAAACCTTCATCTTCCTTTGTGCTGGATTTCTTTTTTTGGACTTTGAATGTTTTGGTTTAATCCGTGCACTTAGTCTGCCCTGCATATCCTTGGTTCAGTCAGTTTGAAGATCTGAAAAATGATCTTTAAGACCCATTGGTCCTTTGTTACAGAAAGCCAATTTTCTTTGAAGAGGGAGAGCCTTCCTCCTAGTTTTTGGTGAGGGAAGGGAGGGCAGAGGGGGGAGGGGGAGTCACTGGGAGTTTTTGCCATAGAAGGGTGGCTTAGAACTCCCTGCCTCTGGGGCGGAAGTGGTCCACTGTTTGCTTCTCTGCTGGCCATGGGATAGGACCTGGGTGGTCTGTCCCTGCGGGGCTTACCTTGGTCCTGTCTGCTAGGTGCAGGGAAGGACCAGTGTTAAGTTCCTGCAGAACCTGGGAGGTTGAACCTGAAAGAAACCTTTTACTGTTTGCATAGATTTTGCTTCGTCTTCCATCTTTTTAAGCACCTCTTCTGCTTTTACTCCAAACAAGCGGTCCTTATCCAGGGGTGCTTCAATAAGTTTAGACTTGACATGATCAGGGAGAGGTTGTTCCTTCAGCCATGCATGTCTCCTAATCACAGATCCTAACACTGCTGCCCTGCTAGGCTTTTAGGGCGTCATGTCCACAATGTAATGAGTGTTTGGCCACTTGACAAGCAGAGTCCAGTAAATCTGCTAACTCTTTTGAATTGGCACAGTAAGGAAAGGTAGAAATCTTTTGTTTTAATAGTTCCAAAGTGTATTGCTGATATTTAACATATGGAACTGACAGCTGAGTGCTCTGATAGCTAAGGTTGCAGAAGTGTATACTTTTTTACCCAAGGTTGCAGAAGTGTATACTTTTTTACCCAATCTGTCCAGAGCTCTGGAATCCTTGTCAGATGGAATAGGATTCTTGGCAGAACTAGTCTTAGCGCCTCTAAGTCGGCAGCAGGATTTCTGTACATGTACTTGTGACAATCCGGTACTCAAATACTGATCAGGTTTACTGGGAGCAGGAGGGAGGGAATCAGGGGCTAAGCTGGATTCATGGAAAACCTCATCCACCAATTCTAAAATATGGGGGGTGGCCAGGGGTCTGTTCTGGGGCAGGTCCAGAAACTCTCCAAGTCTTTTCTTAGACTGGGAAAGTCCTAAGAGTCCCATTGGAAATGTTTCCTGAGGGTGTGAAGGGTTTCCCAAAAGGAAAGGTCCTCTGGAGGGGAGGCAAAAGGGATGGATTCCTCTGCATCTGAATCCTCATAAGCAGTCAAAGGTTGCTGTTCCTCTTCAACATCTGAATAGTCAGATTCCTCAGAATCCTGTTCTGTCAATTTCTGCAGAAGGGTGCCTTTTCCTTTTAGAAGTTGTGGCCTGACTACCCCAGATAAGGGAAATGAGATCCTCCGCCATTTTATGCATTTGTGCTTGGGGTGGTGGAGCAGGAGCAAGAAGGTGGCTAGGTGCAGATTTTCTAGTAGTGGCCTGGCTTCTAGACCTGAGAGAATCTGTCGTTCTGAGAGAAACGGTAGTTGGATGAGAAGACATAATTTTTTTGTCTAGATTCGGTAGTGCGAAAGTCCTTCTCGGAAGCCGGTGCCTGTGTCGCGGCTCCGGACCCAACTGAGGCAGAAACAGACAAAGGCTCAGAAGGCGAAGAAGATTTCTGCAGCATACTAGACTCCGAAAGGGTCTCGGTAGAGGCCTGCGTAGATATCGAATCGGGCATCAGGGGCTGCGAAAGCGTCACACTGAATTCAAGAGAACTGACGACCTGCTTAGCGGTGGAGTCATCGGAAGACTTAGCCTTGTGTGGTCTGTCTCCATCTTTCCCTGCGGTTTTTTGGAATGTCCACAGATTGTTGGCTGATGGATGCCATATCGGACTACGAAGACGGAACATGAAAATAACTGTCTATAATAAGAGCTCTACGGCAAATGGCTCTCGCATTAAAGACAGCACAGAACCAGCAACGGGGGACGTCATGGTCTGGGCCTAAACAAGTGACGCAGTAAGAATGGAAGTCTCAGTGTGAGATCTGCTTTCCACAGGCGAAACAATTGTTAACTTTTTCGGACATCGGTTAGTGCAAGAAAAAAGGGTCCCCAGCAGGGTATTTTGCTTTAGATGATTTCAGCTGAAATTCAAACTCTGGTAGCGACAGACTGGCACTCATGCGAACTGCTTCTGCTATGGGCTCCATGGCAAGATAGCCTCTGTTATTCAGGCCAGCCGAGGGCTACCACAGCAGGGATAACCCACAGGTGATGACTACAACAGTGAAACACGAAGAACATCTACAAGCAAGCATCTTCATATCAAGTGTGGATATAACAGGAAAATGTTGGAAAACATTAGGGAGCTACAACATTGACAATACACCCCTAAGAGTTGACCCACTTGTTCAGGATTTGGGAACTTAGGTGGACAGTGACCTAAATTTTGAGCCACTTGTCTATTTTAAGAAAATTATTGTACACTGCAGGCTTATAAACACAGGCATTCTGTCTACATCTAATGATGGTGTTACCCCCTTTATATTCAGTGATTGGCCTAATGAGGGCTGGGTAATGTCCCATTTGGTATGTACCTGTCCAGACATGCAACAGGAACACTCAAAGAGATACCTTACTAAAAGGATGCAAGGCCTAAAAACACATCCTGCAAGGAATGAAAAGGATACAAGGCCTAAAAAAACATATCCTGCGTGGATTGACTCAAAGCCCTGTCACTATAATTGGTATCCTACAGACTGCTAAGAGTTGACCCAAGTCTGGCATACAAGGTACCCGCTGACGCATTACTGATGTATTTACTGCACATCAGCAAGTTGGATGGCATCTGAAATACCTGGTCTAGGGATCCAAGCCTCTTCTGCAACACCTACAGAACAGTTTGGAGGGACAGGTATATTTTGCAGAGGATACCACTGCTGTGGAACAAAGTTGATCACTGTCCATATCCAAAAGCAACTTAGATCTATGGATTGGAAACAGAAAATTTATCCCTGGACTGCCTTCTGTACTACTAATGGACAGAGGCAGTTCTTAAACATTTTATACCATTTATGGGTCCCCTCCAATTATCTGTTTTCTTAAATGCTTTATCCTATGCATGGGTCCCATCTAATTATCTATGTTATGACCCTAGTTATTCTCATTAGGTGTAATAAATAATTACTGCCCATGGGATGGGTAAGCCCAGTCTCTAACGGAATAGGACAGGTTATTTTGAACACAAAAAGGTAAACTGGCTAGGATTAAAATGGCCCTCAAGGGCAGCAAGCCTAGTACTTACCTGTGATCCTATGGAAAAAAAAGTTAAACAAACCTCCAGATTAAAAATGATCATGGGTTTGTAGCTGAAAGAGCTACCGACCACCCCTGATCTGGTTCTCTGACTATACAACTAGGCAGACAAACTGTGGTAATTCACTAAAGTGTATAGCTTTATTAATGTACTCCCCAGAACAGCAGAAATCTGAGTACAGTTAATGCTGCTGTGTACTTGCTTATCCATAGGAATAAGGTGCAGGTGAACATTTGTCTCCTGGTCTAATTTCCAGAGCTTTTAGATGTCTCCAGTATGGAGCTGGGCTCTTCCCCTAAGTCACAGACACTGAATGACGTACCTGTAGCTCCATCCTCTGTTCTTTTTTGGTTGGGCGGCTACCAAAAAATGCACCTGTCACAGACTCCAACTGGCCCTTATTCGCCTTCTTTAGTGTCCTTGGAGACTCATATGTTGGTTTCCCCTTGCCTACAGATTCTATGAAGTAAGTTACTTAAAACATTATTTTGGGCAAGGCCATAGGTTGGGGTCCCCTTGGAAATACTGTGGCATCCTGACTCCTCAATACGTCTGCCTTGCTTCATCCTACTCTATGCCTACCCACAGGGGATGATGCAAGACTGTCTGAAAAGAAGAGGAAACTGAACTGGAGCCCATCATGCAGCAAGGACCCTTCAGAAAAGAAGGGGGAAAGAACAATGGAGCCCATCATGCAGCAGGGACCCTACCTAAACATCTAGTGTTGAGGTGAGAATATTTTCAGAACTGTACTGCATTCACTACTGGGGACACCGCTACAGTACAACTCCTTATCCATGACAGAAGTACTAAATCAGTTGCTGTCCACAGGAGTGATCCAGGTGACTATAGTAGGCCCTGCAGGACAGAAACACATAAATATGCCCTGTTCCTTGACTGAAGGTCTGTCTTGTAGGGCTTGGAAGAGAACTGTACTCGTGTCTATGTGGCTGCTTCTTAAATACTCTGAGCTGATGTATTCTTAAGGCTACTTACTGAAGCATACAAGTGGCTCTACACAGCAAAGTGGCTCAGTGAATTGCACGGTCACCTCACTACAAGAGGTCCTCTGGTTTGATTCTTGACTTGGGTGCCTAAGTGTAATCTGCATTTTTTGAGTTTTTGTGGGTTTTCTCTCAGTACACTGTTTTTCTCCCAGACTAGAAAGACATGGAATAAGTGGACTAGCAACTCTAAATTGTTTTTTTAGGTGCAAAGACATGGTACAGAAGAAAGGCCTGACACTGTACTTGAATTCCCTTACTTGCTCAGAGAACTCTGTGGATGGTGTTGATGTTCATGTCATTGTAAGCAGATGGATGTGACTTCACAGCATTTGACAGAAACGTGACAGTGGCTGAAGACAACACTGCAGACATTTAAGGAACTCCACCTAGGACTTCAGCAGGGAAGTAACACAGGAGACATTTAAGGAACTCCACCTAGTACTACAGTAGGGAAGACACCCTAGGGTCACAGTATAAAGAAAAGACAATTCATTTAAATATTACTTCCAGCTGATGAAACTTTTCTTCTTCCTGCAACATGAGCAGCAATTGCCAAAAAAAAAGTTATCAGTGGAAAGAACTGGGCTGAGACGTCCATGCCATGTTAAACTCTCATAAATTGGGATGCACCAGAGACCTTCCTGAATAAGCTCTAGTTTAAGTTTGAGGAAGCAGCATGGGACCTTATTAGATTAACTGCACTAAGAGTACCATGGCTGCCTAAGCAACACAAACCTACCAAGACAAGTTTCACCCATATTTTTCTCACTTTCTGGATCACCTTTGGGATTAGGTGAATGCATGGAATACTATAACGGAGGTCTCCTTTCCAACACATGAAAAATGTATAAAACCCATTTAGGAGTACTGGGAACAAACCCAAAACTTTCTCACTCAGTTTTTTTTTTTCCTGAGGCAAGCAAGTCTAACACTTCCCACTTTGAATGTAGTTGCCTTCCAAGACGTAACCATAGTCTCCACTTTTGGCTTTTTAATTCTGACCAGCTTTGCTGATCTCCTATGGTGTTTAGGCCTGAAGTGATGCTGACTGAAGATGAAAGCCTGGAAAACTGCCTGTCACTTGACCCATCACTGCTGGGCTCATGGTTCATGGGTAAGTTCTAGGCCAGCTGCCCTCGTAGGCCATTTTAATCCTAGCTCATTTTCCTCAAAGCTTTGAATCAAACCCTGTACTTTCAGTCTATGAGGTTGCTGTTGTTGTGTCTTTTGGCTTTTCCCGGTTAGGGGTTGCCACAGCGGAACTCCGGTCCGCTAATGATTGGCAGTTGATTTTCACATGCCGATTTGCCAGCCCTGATGCACAACCTTCAATGAAGATACGCCCATTCATGCATGTCTCCACGCAGAAGACGCTCTAGCTGAGAATTGAACCAGACAGCGTCTTACTGTGAGGCGACAACGCTACCGCAGCACCACCACTGCAGATCTTTCAGTCTATGAGGTAAACACCTTAATTATTTATTTATTTACATTTGTTGACCGGGAAAGTCAGACTCATTTTCAGCGGAGGCTCGGGGAGAAAAGCTCCACAATTAAAATATTACAGACATAGTTACAGATGAAGAATCCTAGCAATTAAAATATTACAAACATAGATACAGATGAAGAACATAGTACATTTAGTAAATAACTAGCATCTGTTCCATCCACGAACTTATAGCAGATATTAACAATTGTTACAATAAGAAGTTACTGCTGTATAATAAGTTGATAGAGAGCTTGTAATCAAAGGTAGATTGTGGGGTGGAAGAGAGGTAGAGGGTAGATGGAGTGGGAGAAGTTAGAGGGGAGAGTTACAAGGGCATAGCCAGCACGTTTTTAGGTGCGCTTTAAGTAAAGCTTTGAAGTAGGTGCATGATGGTACAGAGATTATTGTGTGTGTGTGTGTGTGTGTGTGTGTGTGTGTGTGGGGGGGGGGGGTTGTTCCATAATTTGGCTATAGCGCTGGAGAATAGTGCTTCTCCAGCAGTGTTATTGGCTCTAATAACCTGTAACTGATTTTTGTTGCTAGATCGTAGTGATCTGGTGGTGAGATAGGGTTGGAGTACATTCTGGAGGGATGGGACCTTTACAGGATGGTTTACTAGTTTGTGGGCGAGTGCGAGTTGATACCATTGAAGGAGGTGAGGGAGTTCTAGCCAACCTAGTTCAGTAAGTGAGAGACCGTGGTGACTGTGGTAGGATGCCCCGGTGGCAAATTTGGCTATATGCATGTCAGGGTTCCTATCACATTGTCAAACTTTTAAAAGTTCGAACGTCACACCACATGATCGAACTTTAAAAAGTTTTTATATATATATATATATATATATATATATATATATATATATATATATATGAGATCTACGTCTACCATTGCTTTTGAGGTAAATTTTGTTGCAGTACAGCTTCACTTGGAGAGACGTTCTTCAAATGTGTCCCTGTGCAATTCAGTTTTCACAATCTGCTTTTTTGTACAAGGATTGGCTATGACACATGTCCCCGACCTTCCTCCTGTAACTTCAGTTTTGACTTGTTTGTCTTCTACATATGTTAGTAAATTCCTTTATACACCCTATCATCTTCCCCCACTTTTCACCATGTCTTGTTGCTTCACCAGCAACTTCTGATCAAGACTGTGACCTTCCCATGGCCTCTGGATTCTTAATTTGTCTCTATTCTATAAATCTTGTAGCCTTTTTCAGTTTCAGCCAGTGTGTGCTTCTCTGCTGATATCCTTCTAACATGTCCCTTAGTTTGTTAATGCTTGAAAATCCATCACACAATCAACATAATTTAGTCAAAATAGGAAATCTCCTTCTGCACATTTAACATTTGAGCTGGTGAGATGCTGTGTCCCTATAGTGTAGTCCTCTGTTCCAAGAAATGTGACATTATAGTCCCCTCAGCTTTTGCTAAAGCTCTTTCTCATGATATTCCTAATGCTTCAGTATTGGATTAAGGACAGTGTACAATAAAAATATCTGAATTCTTGACATGTGGACCACTGTCACATTGCATTGTTTATCAAGAGCACTAACCACACCTAAACTTGGGTATTCCATTTGAATATCTCAGGCAATTTGGAATAATAATCTACATACAAAGTAAACTGCTTCACTGAAATGGAACAAATATGCATCTCCTCTACTCCACAGATGATCCTGAATTGCATATGCTAGTATCTCTTCCTTTGGATTATTATGACGTGCACAGTATCTGAGAGCTCTGCACATTGTGTTCTACCTAAACTGACATACCTGGCCAAAACACCATCTCTTGCTTTTTCCTTGTACTTTACTATTCCCCATTGCCACGAGCATTTGTTTTCAGAACTTATTCGGAACTATTATTCTAGTCAGCTTTGAACATCAAACCCCCAGACCAACTTATTTCTTTACTTCATAAAGAAAAGAGTTCTTATTTTTATCTTCAGTAGAACAGGACTGTATTCCTTTCCCTACTGCTACTTTTTGTTCAGGCGAAAATTCATTTTCATGTCTTTCATAATTACACAAGTCATTTTAAGTACATGGCTGACATTATTTTACTTTGTCTTCTAGAGCTGGGAAATGCAGTCTTGACCACAGCATCACAAGTTGTATGACTTCTTGCCTCTCTGGTAAACATGACCTACTCAACATAATTATTGTACAGTCTTTCTTGGTCTGTCTGTACTTCACTTTCAGTGCATTCACTTGTAGGTAAAGTAAAACTTTCTGTTGTCTTGGGCCAACTTTATACAAAGATTTTCTGAATATGGTTTGTTAGGTATCAACATTACTCCATGAACCCAAGTAATGTATGCTTGTTTCTGACATTAATAAAATGGCGCAACTTTTTTCTGGATCAGGTTTAAGGGCCTTTGATATTAGATTATGACCCAAATATTTCATACGTCACTCTTATTTTAGATTTGCTCTACACCTACCTTGAAACTGTGCTGCCATAACACTGTGATCAGCTTTATGAGCCCCTTGCTGTACTACTGTTATCATCTTCCAAGTCTTCGATTACTTGGACAGCAGCTGCTTGCAACAAAAGTCTGGTGTTTATGAAAAGTACAGTTGTGTACACTTACCATTGTTCATTGTTGCAGTCATCACACTTGGGTTATACTGCCAGGGGTAGCCCTTAGTCAGCCCGAATACCAGAGGCGTAGTATTTCTGCGTCGGTTGCTGTCGCTTCAGGACCGATGTCAGGTCGTCAGTGGTATAAAAAACAGGCAGCCAACACCATTACATCAGTTTTCTTGCCCCAAATGTCAAGAGCCCCCAAATAGGGAGCTAAGTTATGGTGGAAAAACACCATCAGTAAAAAGTAAATACCAATAGCCCTGCAAGGAGTGAGGAAGAAAGAGAGAGAGAAGGGGGCTGGAGGTTGGGAAATTAGGACTGCAACAGTGAAAACACTAACATCTACATTTATGGTAAGTGTACACAACTGTACTATGTTCTTTGTGTTTCACTGTTGCAGTCATCACACTTGGGTTTATTCCCAAAGCTGAAGAATGGGTGGAGGCAGTCAAGAAGAGTTGGGGCTGGCTAGTATGCCCTGCAGGACTGCAGTTGCAAAGCCCGCACTGGATTTGGAATAGATAGGCAGGTGGTAAGCTTGATAAAGGTATGAACAGAACTCCAAGTTGCAGCTTCCAGAATGTCCCTGGTAGGGACTCCTCTGAGAAAGGCTGTAGAGGTTGAAGTTGCCCTAGTGGAATGTGTTCTGACCCCCTGAGTGGGTGATTTCCCATGGTGTAACAGAAATGGATACAGTGTGCTATCCATTTGGAGATGGTTTGTTTTGATATGGCATTGCCCTCTGCCCATGCTGCAAAGCTGACTAGTAACTGGTCAGATTTCCTAAAGGGCTTAGTCCTATCACGGTAGAATCTGAGCGGTCTGTGCACATCTAAAGAGTGCAGGATCCTTCCCCCCTTATTTTGAAGATTAGAGAAAAAGGTGGGCAAATGGATAGATTGGTTTGACAGCCACACTAGACACCACTTTAGGCATAAAAGTTGGGCTAGTCCTGAGGGAGACCCTGTCAGCATGAAAAATGATGAAGGGTTCCACAGCCATAAGTGCTTGTAGCTCAGACCCTCTTCTAGCTGAAGTGATGGCCAGAAGCAAGGCTGTTTTCCAGTACAGGAATTTTAACTCTGCTGATCCTGCAGGCTCAAAATGGGGGTAGCGTGAGCTTTTCCAACACAAAGGTATGGTCCCAAGCAGGGGAAGGGGCTCTTCTTGGTGGCCTTAAGTTGTTAGCCCCTCTCAGGAACTGCTTGATGAGGGGGTGTGAGAAGACAGGTGGCTCAGTGGTGTAACGAGCAGAGATGGCAGAGGCATGGATCTTAATGGAAGAGAAGGATAGGCCCCTGTGGAGTAGGTCTGCTAGGTAATCCAGGATGAGAGGTAAGGAGGGCTGTGCTGGATCCGCACTTTTAGTCTGGATCCAGGAACAATACCTTTTCCACTTGTCAGCATAGGATTTTCTAGTACTGGATCGTCTGGCTTCACGTATGACATCCAGTGCCTGCTTGCTTAGGCTGGCCACTGGAGGCGAAGTCAAGGAATAAGCCATGCTGCAAGGTTCAGGGTCTGCAATTGCGGATGCAAAAACTGTCCCTCCTGCTGAGTCAGGAGAGGTGGGATCTGGGGGAGGTGCCATGGAGGCAACGGTGACAGACTGCACAGTAGTGGGAACCAGTGTTGGCATGACCAGTCTGGGGCAATCAGGATTGCCCTTGGTCTTTCCTCCCTTACATTGAGTAATATGCTTGTAAGAAGAGGTAGAGGGGGAAATGCATAGACCGAGAGGTTAGCCCACTGGAAGGATAGGGGATCCACTTTCCAGGCCTTGCTGTGAGGTTCCCTGGTGCAAAATTTGCTGAGTTGATGGTTGTAGGGGGAGGCAAACAGGTCCACTTTCGGGGTACCCCATTTCTGGGTCACAAGGCTGAAGGTGTTAGGGTTTAATTGCCACTTGTGTGGGTCTAGGAGATTTCTGCTTAAGTTGTCTGCCACAGAGTTTTGGTTGCCTGGCAGGAATTGAGCTTGCAGGTGAATATGCATGGCTGAGATCGTGTTCCAAAGGGTCATGGCTAGCCTGCAGAGTGGCTAAGAGTGGGTTTCCCCCACTTGTTGATGTACCACATCACTGCGGTGTTGTCGGTTTTGATTAGTAGAGGCCCCGGAGAGAGTAGTGATCTGAAATCTGTCAGAGCGTGCTGAACAGCTAGCATCTCTTTTTGTATGATGTGCACATGAATCTGACTTGAGTTCCAGTGGCCCTGAATGCACCTGCCGTCCAGATGTGCACCTCAGGCACAGTCTGATGCATCTGTGGTTAGGGTCTGGATGGCATGGGGTTGTGTAAAGGGAAGCCCCTTGTTATGGTTGCATGCTGCTGCCCACAAGGTATCATAGGTACGATGGTTTCCAGGTCCTGAGAATGTTTGCACCAAAGACGTTTTAAGTACCACTGAAGTTTCCTCATATGCAGTCTGGCATATGGAATTAGTAGAATGCAGGAGGCCATGAACCCTAGGGCTTGCAGGATTTTCCTTGTGGATAACTGGGTTCTGGTGGCCATTTGAGAGAAGTAGCCTGCCAGATAGGCTTGTTTTTCTGGAGTAAGGAATGCCATCTGGGATGCTGTGTCCAAGCTTGCTCCCAGGAAAACAATTTTTTGACTGGGGACTAGTTTGGATTTCTTTTCATTGACAGTGTACCCCAAGGATGTTAGAAAGTCCTTTATAAATGTCAGGTGCTGCAACAGCTTTTCCTGTCTGCCTGGATCAGGCAATCATCCAAGTAGGGGTAAATCTGAATATTTCTCTGTCTGCAATAGGTAATGGCTGGGGCCAGGCATTTTGTGAAAACTCTAGGAGCAGTGGATAAGCCAAAGGGAAGTGCAGAGAACTGATAATGCATAGATCCTGCCCTGAAACGTAGATATTTCCTGCAGGAGTCCCTGATTGGGATGTGTAGATAGGCCTCCTTTCGGTCTAGGGTGGCTAACCAGGCATCTTTGGACAACATAGGGAGAAGCTGCTGTAGGATGAGCATTTTGAATTCTGGTACCACCAGGAAGGTGTTTAGAATGGATAGATCTAAGACTGGGCACCAGGTGCCCTCTTTTCTGGGTACCAGGAAAAGTTTGGAATAAAAACCTTGGCCTATCTGTTCTGCAGGAACAGGCTGAATTGCCCTTATGGTCAGCAGGGACTGAACTTAGTTTTGTGCCTCTGCCCACTGGTTTGGAAGAAGGTCTGGGAACCTTTTTGGGGTTGGCAGCATGTGGAAATAAAATCTGTACCCCTTGGATA
The DNA here is from genome assembly GCF_019279795.1 of Protopterus annectens. Taxonomy (NCBI): domain Eukaryota; kingdom Metazoa; phylum Chordata; order Ceratodontiformes; family Protopteridae; genus Protopterus; species Protopterus annectens. Next base: position 548,652,800 of record NC_056739.1, read on the forward strand.
CTATGTTGAGGACCCATCGATCGTTGGTGATGTAGGTCCAATTTTTTGCATGGTGGGCAAGTTTTCCACCTAGGGGCATGAGCAATTGGGCAGAGGTGAGGGGAGGAGTTGAAGTCATTGTGAATTCTTTCCATAAGGAGGTGGTTTAGCACTCCCTGTTTTAGAAGTGGAGGTACTCCATTGCTTAGATCTCTGCATACCCTGAGACTGTAGTCTGGGGGGGTCTGTTTCCCCAGGTCTAGTTTGAAGTGGCCTAGAGGGGGCTGGAAAGGACCAATGTTTTGAGGGGCAATGCCTACTGAATCTTGGATGCTGCACTTGCAAAAATTCTTTCACTGTCTGCATAGACTTAGCTTTTTCTTCCATCTTTTTTAAAACCTCTTCTGCTTTGGTGCCAAACAGATTGTCCTTGTTCAGGGGTGCATCTAATAATTTTGATTTGACATGGTCTGGCAAGGTCGGCTCCTTAAGCCAGGCATGCCTTCTAAGTACAGAACCTGTGACTGCTGCCCTGTAAGCTGCTTCTAGGGTGTCAAACCCACATTGCAGGGTATGCTTGCTGACTTGGCTTGCAGAATGCATAAGCTCCTGTAATTCTTTACTTTCTGCAGTCAGGGAAGGTAGATAATTTTTGCTTAATAAGTTCCATGATATGTTGCTGGTATTTCAGCATGTGGAACTGACAATTTAATGCTCTGATGGCAAGAGTTGCAGAGGTGTATACTTTTTTACCCAATCTGTCTAAAGCTCGGGAATCCCTGTCCGAGGTGGTGGGATTCTTAGCTGAAGTTGCTTTTATTCCTTTAGGTCCTTGGGAGATGACCTCTGGGTCAGCAGTAGAATTTTTGAAAAGAAATTTGTGTGTGTCAGGGACTCTCTAGTACCTGTCAGGTTTCCTGGGAGCAGGGGTAAAGTATCAGGAGTTAGACAAAGACATCATGTGATGTGGTAAATCTAAAAATTCTGAGTCTCTTTTTGGACTGAGGATAATCCTGGCATTCCCAATGGAAATGCTCTCTCAAAGTATGTAGGGTTTCACCAAAAGAAAAATCCTCTGGAGGAAAGGCAGAAGGAATGGATTCCTCAGCATCTGAATCCTCACAGGCAGATAAGGGCATGTTTTTATAATCAGAAACCTCAGAGTCGGACTCTTGGTCAGATAATGCTGCTGGGGACAAGTCTCTTTCTTTTAGCAGGGGAAGGCTGGCTTCCCCTAATCAGCATGATAAGGTCTTCTGCCATTTTAAGCATCTGTGATTGTGGCAAGGAAGCAGGCGCTTGAGTTAGGGTCGTCGGTCTTTTAGGCGTAGCTTGTACTCTTGGCCTTAGAAACTCTGTAGTTTTAGAAAGAACTGAAGACGCAAAAGAAGTCGGTTTGTGTTGAATATTGGTAGTGCAAAGAACTTCCTCAAAAGCCGATGCCTGCACAGTGGCACCGGACCCATCCAAGGTAGAGACATCCACAGGTTCTGTAGTCAAAGAGTCTCGCAGCATACCTGACTCCCAATGGGTCTCAATAGCCACCTGCGAATCCACTGAAGTGGGGATCAGGGGCTGCGAAAGCGTCTCACTGAGTACCGGCGAACTGGCGACTAGCTTAACGGCAGCGTCGTCAGCAGTTTTGGACCTGTGGGGGCTGTCTCAGTCTTAATCCTTACGTTTTTTCGGAAGATCAGTAGTCGGATGGCTTACCGAAGCCATTTCAGAATACGGAGATTGAGAACGAAAGTATTTAGCTACAATAAGGGCCCGATGATGAATAGTTCGGGTGTTGAACAAAGCACAAAATCGGCAGCTTAGTACGTTGTGGTCTGGGCCTAAACAAGTTACGCAGTTAAGAATGGAAATCTTGGTGTGGTATTTGTTTTCCAGAGGCGAGACAATTGTTAACTTTTTCTGACATCGGTTAGAGCAAGAAAAAAGGATCCCCAATGGGGTTCTTAGCTTTAGAGGACTTCAACTTCAATTTCGGAAACGAAAACTCAGGTAGCGGCCGACTGGCACTCGTGCGAACTGCTTCTGCTTCGAGCTCCTCGGCAAGAAAGACTGATGCAATGGCGTCGGCTGCCTGTTTTTATACCACTGACAACCTGACGTCAGTCCTGAAGTGACAGCAACAGACGCAGAAATACTAAGCCTCTGGTATTCGGGCCGAATGAGGGCTACCCCTAGCAGGATAACCCAAGTGTGATGACTGCAACAGTGAAACGCGAAGAACATCATCAAATGGAATCTGCGAGATCACTACTGTTCTAAAGGCACGTTACATGTACACAGTTTTGTTTTTTTTTTGTTTTTTTACCTAGTATTATCTGACAGTAACCCCAGTTTACATTTACTACCCAACAGTTTTAGTTAATGTTATTTCTGAGTCAAGTTCTTCAAGAATATACAGTAGGCAATGATAACTTTAATCACACAGTTCGGCTTGTGATGATCAGTATAAATGTGAATTTTATCTTTACTAAAGTAACCATGTTACTCAACCATTCTGTTGGCTCCAAGAGTTTCCGAATGACATCCAAGAGTTCCATTCAGTTCACTTATGAGTGTGATGGGCAATTTTTAAGAAGCATGTATACTTGCACTACATCAAGATTTATTATGAAGACCTCCAAAAGATTACTTGCAAAGTGTAATAAATCAGCAGAATCGTGCAGAAATCAGCAGAGTCAGACAGGCAGTTGGCGCAGGGGGTTAAGGCTGTGTGCTGTAGTTCTTGTGGTACACAATTTGATTCTCTTGGCTCATATTTGCCTGCTTTGTGACTGTCAGCAAGTCACTTAACCAGACACTGCTCCTCTGCCACCCCTAAAAAGGGATTCTGTGTCCAGTGCGCCTGCCTGGTTAACAAATGGATATCATTACTGTGTTTCAGCAGGGTATCTGAGATAGGCCTCTGTTTTGCTTTATGTTGAACCCATAGAGTTTTTGCTTTTACACTATGAATTTGTTTTATCACTCCTACCCTCTCAGAAGTCACCTAAATAACTTACGATTTAAAAAAAAAATTCCAATAAAAAAGCCAGCCAAGCGGATAAACTTGAATTGGCGGAATCCAAATGGATTATCAGGGTTACTGCACATAGAGCACCGGGGCTGAATGGATGTGTACCTTTTTGAAACACTAATTATGTTTTTTAATTGATTCTGTTATTTAAAAGTGTGTTGCTTGGTTTTTATTCTGTTGGTCTGATGAAGTGCAGTGTACCTGCATGAAAGCGCTTACCACTTGTATTTTAATAAATTAATGTTCATTAGCTGTGCTTGGCTGCCTTGCTCTTTTTTATTTTTTTATTTGATTTAAAAAAAATCAGTTTTCTTTTCTTGTACTCTGATGTCAACAGTTTCTGATATGTGCCATTCAGTGATCATATGGGTCAACACTGTACACACCGCAATTTTTTTACACCTATTTTTCTCATACGCCCTGTATTCTGTGCATTAAATCTTGGTACACTATGCCAACAATTTACATTGCACATCCATCTCATTGATTCAGATACATCTTCAGATTTCAAAGTATCACGTTTTTCCACTTAGTAATGACTAGTAAGGAAGGATAGGATCCATTGCTTGGCATTACTCATTTTCATATTTTTATGCACATTATTTTAAACAATACTTGTGTTTTTTTCCAGTTAAAAATTTTAGAAAGTTGTCCTTTTCTAGCATAGATCGTACAGCACTGACCAAAAGTAGGACAAAATTACAGTTATGTAAGTGAATTTTACCATAATAGCAGATGTTCTAATTAATCACAGTTGCAGAAGCCCAAGCTAAACGTGTTACATTCTGCCAAGGATAGGACGCTTAACAGCACCTTTCACTCACTTAAACTGCCTGGAACTTGAGAACAGCACCATATAAAAGTGTGAAAATTGTAAGAGCATTCTCGCCCCAAGAAGGGAGGCAAAAGCTCTGACTAGAAAAAATGGTAGGACTGATCTCCCACAATAACTACATAACTGAAGGTATACACATACACACCCAGGCAAAATATACAAAAAAAACAAAAAAAGGACTGGAAGAGGGGACAACTACTGCAACAGTGATGAATAAAAGTATTTTCATTTATGGTAAGTTTCAGAAACAGAATTCTGTAACTGTTTAAAAAGTAGGCAAACAGCTCTATTAAAGGTGCTCCTCATAAATGGACAAACTCATGGAGGACTCCCTCCAGGTGAAATTTCCACTGGTGAGGGTCTGTCCTGGTCCTGCTCAGCTTGCCTGTTAGAAGGTTTTGCTGTGACAGGATGTACTGTAGCCTGAAGAGTCATACATGAGTCAAGCTGCTAGCTCTCAGGCAATCATAAGTTCGCAAAGGAGACAGGACTGGCTACTGCCTTCACTGTCTGTGACGCACCACTGTGGTCCTGTCTGTGATAACCTGCTGAGGTCCTGGAGACCAAAAATGAATTATGGCTTTCAAAACAGATTAATGCCAACATCTCAACTTTTTGTGCTACTGTCTGTCTTTGTAATTCTGAAGACAAACTGCTAGGAGCAGATGTGAAGGACTGCCAAGATGGGAAGAGGGAGGGTTAAAAAAGGCAAATAAGTCATTTAGATGTTTCAGAATAACATTGATTTTGGGAGGCTCCTCTTGTTCAACTAAGCCTCCTAGCAACTGCTATTAGAAAATTATACCTGTTGGAACTTTGCTGAGCATACTAGTCTGTTCCCTAGAAAAAAATCTTGAGAATCTTACAAAATCTTAGCGACACCTAGAAATTAATTTTCCCTTCACATCACATCAAACCTTTTAAGAACAGAAGCAGAGCAGATTACAAAACCTCAGTTTCACATTATCTGAGAGGTTTTGAGAACGTTACCAAGCAAATCTTTTCATAACTAAACCAAAAGCAGCCACTCTATACTCAACAAAAGTACAAACTTGACTGGATGCAAGAGAGCAGACCAATTACGGGGCTTTAAAGAATTTTAACCTCAGAAGAAGGTTAACAGTTAACTACCTCATGTTGTCAAAAGAAGGCAAAAAAAAAATTCTGGCAGTTCAAAATTCTGAAAGTTAAAGTTACAGAAGAGTAAACTTTCTTCTCAAACCTGATGAAAGATTTTTCACTCTTGTCACAGGGTAGTATAGTATTTGATGAGCTAGGCTGAGCTGATGGTATCGTACTAGGATGGGGAGTTCAAGCCAGTGTAAAGTACGAAGGATTGGCAGCGCTGGGAACGTGATTTGGTGTTGGTAGCAAATCTGGCAATTTTTTTGTAAAGTGGAAAGTTTGTTGAGGTCGGTCTTATTTAGATTTGTTAATACTGAAAAAGCATAAAGTAATGTAGATAAGAGAAGGGTTCTGGCTACAGCATTTCTAGATTCATGAGTAAAGTTTATTTTTACAGCGATAAAGGGTACCTAGCTTTTTGTGAACTTTGGAGATGGTTAGGAATATATATTTGTTGAATTTTAGTTGTTGGTCAATTGTAATCCCAAGTAATTTGGCCTCTGGGACTGGGGTAATGAGTGTGTTACTGGCTGAGAGTACAGACAAGGTAGTTAGTTCATTAGTTTTTGTTGGGTGGAACAGAATAAGTTGTTTTTTTTTTTGGGGGGGGTTCACTGACACATGTATATCAACTTTTTCCTTTACTATTCCAGTTAAAATGTCCTCACATATAGACTGCTTAGCTGTTGCACTACATACCACATAATGATTAACTTACACAGAAACAGTAGCACTTTATGTTAACTGCCTTTGTAGTGCAGTAGGCTTGAATGGGAAAAGGCAGACTGAGCAAACTACTGTAGGTGTGAAGGAAGAAACAACATAATCACTGTGAATAAGTAAAAACACCTTTGTCTGGCATAGCACTACAAACTAAACAGCTGACACAAATACATACACACAAACATACGACTCTAGTATGAATATTGAAATGCTTAAATGCTGAAAGAAAAACATTAACAAAAACATTTAATATTCCTATTACTAACAACCCTAAACAAAGAAACTACACAAGATCACAAGAAAAAAACATTTCCTTTTACTATCTTTAAAACAAAACCCTTCTGTAACACAGAGACCTTAACTTGTCAAAATAGTGGTATTGTTACAGAGAGGATCTTCTAAGGTTAGGCTTAACAGGCATTACTAACTACAAAACCGATGTCGGTCTAATAAAAAGAATTACATCATTTCTGTGTTCAGATGTCTGTGTAATCACCTTAACACTCATATAATGCCTAAGTCTAAACCGTGATCCCAGCCCACACCCTAACCTTACACCTTAATTTAGAAAAATCCTTACAACTCAGAAATACATTAAAATATCCATACACTCACACACACTCACTCACACTCCCATTAAATCCCCCTCCTTATTGTACCCTTACCCACAAACACATGCGTCCACACAATCTCAACCCTGTTTACACACTTGCCACGTTCTGCAATAGACGGTTGGCAACACACAACTGATAATGCTTCCCACCCTGTAACTGTCACATATCTATATTCA